>NC_056431.1:14039513-14137013 GCF_018296145.1 Oncorhynchus tshawytscha | reverse complement strand
TCTCTCTTTGTCTCTCTCTCTCTCTCTCTCTCTCTCTCTGCCACTCTCTGTGTCTCTCTCTCTGTCCCCCCTCTCTCTCTATGTCCCCTCTCTCTCTGTCCCTCTCTCTCTTTGTCCCTCTCTCTCTATGTCCCTCTCTATGTCCCCCTCTCTCTCTCTCTCTCTCTTTGTCCCCTCTCTCTATGTCCCCCCCTCTCTCTCTCTCTCTCTCGCTGTTTCTCTCTGTCTGTCTCTCTCTCTCTCTCTCTGTCTCTCTCTCTCTCTCTCTCTCTCTCTCTCTATGTCCCCCCCCTCTCTCTCTCTCTCTCTCTCAAATTCAAATTCAAGCTGCTTTATTGGCATGAAAAACATTGTGTCAATATTGCCAAAGCAACAATGTATACAATATACATTGTAACAAAATTATAAACCATAGCAAATAATAATATAAAATGGTAGTAAATAATAATACAAAATTAAATACAAAAATAATAACAATAAAATGGTAACAGTCAATAGTAGAAATGTATAAATCTAAAATCTAAATATGGAAAATGAAACTATAACTAACCTATAACTAAATAATGGTCATCTTCTCCTTTATATCAGTACTACAACTACCATCAACATTACTACTACTACTACCATCACTAAACTGTTATCACTACCATTACCACCCATACCACTACTATTTGGAATGATAAATAACAATAATAATAGTAATAACAATAAAAGTAATAATAAGGAAGTTACTGCTTACTATGCAGATGTTATTATTCAGTGTCCCTCAGGCTATGGCAGGAAAATACATATTTGGCTGCAAGAGGACCATTGCTCCTTCGCCCATGAGTATTTGTAGTTTTTCCTCTGGGTTTAATTTGTACAATTTTTGAATAAATGTAGTCATTTCGGTGAATAATGAATCTCTTTGTGAGGAATATTTATCACAGTAAAGGAGAAAGTGCATCTCTGTCTCTACCTCCCCTGTCATGCAGTGACCACATACACGCTCCTCTTTGGGTAGCCATGTCTTTTTATGTCTGCCGGTTTCTATTGCCAATCGGTGGTCACTCAGCCTGTACTTGGTAAGGATCTGTCTCTGCTTCGTATCTCTGACAGTAGAGATAATCAGCCAATTCATATTCTCTCTTTAGGGTCAGATAGCAATTTAGTCGGCTATGGGATTTTGTTTCGTTGTTCCAATGTTGTAAATTTGATTCCTTTGATTACTTAATGATTTTGTTTATTGGAATTCTTTCTTTTGAAGCAGTGCTGGTGTCAGCTTGGTTGGTGAGGTCCAACACCAGCTGACTGAGAGGGCTCGTTTCTGGGCTCAGCTTGGTTGGTGAGGTCCAACACCAGCTGACTGAGAGGGCTCAGCTTGGTTGGTGAGGTTGACTCTGGGCTCAGCTTGGTTGGTGAGGTCCAACACCAGCTGACTGAGAGGGCTCGTTTCTGGGCTCAGCTTGGTTGGTGAGGTCCAACACCAGCTGACTGAGAGGGCTGGTTGGTTTCTGGGCTCAGCTTGGTTGGTGAGGTCCAACACCAGCTGACTGAGAGGGCTCGTTTCTGGGCTCAGCTTCTGGGGCTTTGGTGAGGTCCAACACCAGCTGACTGGGAGCTTGGTTGGTGAGGTCCAACACCAGGCTCGTTTCTGGGCTCAGCTTGTTTTGAGGTCCAACACCAGTTGGTGAGGTCCAACACCAGCTGACTGGGAGAGGGCTGACGCTCGTTTCTGGGCTCAGCTTGGTTGGTGAGGTCCAACACCAGCTGACAGGGCTTGGGCTCAGCTTGGTTGGTGAGGTCCAACACCAGCTGACTGAGAGGGCTCGTTTCTGGGCTCAGCTTGGTTGGTGAGGTCCAACACCAGCTGACTGAGAGGGCTCGTTTCTGGGCTCAGCTTGGTTGGTGAGGTCCAACACCAGCTGACAGCGTTTCTGGGCTCAGCTGGTGAGGTCCAACACCAGCTGACTGAGAGGGCTCAGCTTGGTTGGTGAGGTCCAACACCAGCTGACTCTGGGCTCAGCTTGGTTGGTGAGGTCCACACCAGCCAGGTGGGACTGAGAGGGCTGACTGAGAGGGCTCGTTTCTGGGCTCAGCCTGGGCAGGTGACAGCTCTGGGCTCAGCTCTTTCGTTTGAAGTGCTTTAAATTGCAGACTTGAATTTGGACTTGAATTTAAATTTTAATGATCTTTTCTGTATTTTCATTATTACTGGGAAGCGGCCCAATTCTGCCCTACATGCATTAGTTGGTGTATTTCTCTGGACTTTAAAGTCCAGTTTATTGAGTGGCCCCCAAACCTCACTTCCATAAAGAGCTATTGGTAGGATTACACTGTCAAATATTTTGGTCCACATTCTAATTGTGATGTTGATTTTGAATAATTTCATTTTTATTGCATACATATCTCTGCGGGCTTTTTCTTTGAGTGCATTCACTGCCATATTAAAGTTTCCCGATGCAGATATGGTCAGACCAAGGTAGGTGTAATTTTTAATGTGTTCAATTAAGGTGTTGTTCAGGGTGAATTTATGTGTGTTTCTGACATCTATTTTTTGGGGGGGGAAATCATGATTTTCGCTTTTTGGAAATTTACTGCCAGGGCCCAATTATGGCAATATTGCTCTAGAATATGAATGTTCTGTTGAAGACCTTCTTTGGTTGGTGACAGAAGTACCAAGTCATCAGCATATAGCAGGTATTTCACCTCTGTGTCAAATAGTGTGAGTCCTTGGGCTGGAGATTGGTCCAACATGTCTGCTAATTCATTGATATAAATGTTGAAAAGATTTGGACTCAAACTGCAGCCTTGTTTCACACCTCGACATTGAAAATAATTCTGTTCTTTGGTTTTTGATTTTTATTGCACACTTGTTTTCTGTGTACATACATTTTATTAAGTCATACACCTTACCACCAAGCCCACTTTGGAGAATTTTGTAGAATAGCCCTTCGTGACAAATAGAATCAAATGCTTTTTTAAAGTCAATAAAGCAAGCAAATATTTTGCCCTCTTTTTTTGGTGGACGTGTTTATTAATTAGTGTGTGTAAGGTGTATATATGGTCAGTAGTGTGATGGTGTTTATTAATTAGTGTGTGTAAGGTGTATATATGGTCAGTAGTGTGATGGTGTTTATTAATTAGTGTGTGTAAGGTGTATATATGGTCAGTAGTGTGATGGTGTTTATTAATTAGTGTGTGTAAGGTGTATATATGGTCAGTAGTGTGATGGTGTTTATTAATTAGTGTGTGTAAGGTGTATATATGGTCAGAAGTGTGATGGTGTTTATTAATTAGTGTGTGTAAGGTGTATATATGGTCAGTAGTGTGATGGTGTTTATTAATTAGTGTGTGTAAGGTGTATATATGGTCAGTAGTGTGATGGTGTTTATTAATTAGTGTGTGTAAGGTGTATATATGGTCAGAAGTGTGATGGTGTTTATTAATTAGTGTGTGTAAGGTGTATATATGGTCAGAAGTGTGATGGTGTTTATTAATTAGTGTGTGTAAGGTGTATATATGGTCAGTAGTGTGATGGTGTTTATTAATTAGTGTGTGTAAGGTGTATATATGGTCAGTAGTGTGATGGTGTTTATTAATTAGTGTGTGTAAGGTGTATATATGGTCAGTAGTGCGATGGTTAAGGAGAAAGCCAATTTGACATTTACTTATTACATTTTTTTCTTGAAGAAATGTTTGAATTCTTGAATTCTTGAATTTCTAATTGGTTCTGTTCTAAGTCTTTTGTGGGATGTTTTTGTATAGATGATCAAAATAAGTTTTCCAAATTCCTACATCTTGTATGGCTAATTCATGTGGCTTTGTTGTGCTTAAATTGTTCCACATGTCCCAGAACTGATTTTGGTCAATTGCGTTTTCAATTTCATCAAGTGTCTTGTTGGTATAATTCAATTTCTTGCATTTCAATGTTTGTTTATGCTGTTTCAGAGTTTCAAAGTATTCATATTGTATCTCTGGGTTGTTTTGCTGCTTATGTT
This sequence comes from Oncorhynchus tshawytscha, assembly GCF_018296145.1. Classification (NCBI taxonomy): domain Eukaryota; kingdom Metazoa; phylum Chordata; class Actinopteri; order Salmoniformes; family Salmonidae; genus Oncorhynchus; species Oncorhynchus tshawytscha. The sequence continues at coordinate 14,133,033 of NC_056431.1, read as the reverse complement.
TTTTGTTTGACATTTGTCAAAAGTGTTTTCTAATTGTTTTACATTCATTATCAAACCATTTGTCAGAAACATTTTGTTTTTTGTTTCTGATGTTGCTTTTCTTTGGTTTTCTCAAATTTGCTTTCGATGCTGCTTTTTAGAATATGCAGTTGATGTTTTGAGTAGCCGAATTGACACCATCTTTATTGTTTTGGTACCGTGACTTATTGAAAAACTGTATTGAGTTCATCATTTCATTTGAGTTCAATGTTTCAATGAATCTCTCTGCACTGTTTGGAGCCCATCTGTACGATTGGTTTATGTTGTACAGTTTATTGGGCTGTTTTTTTAAAAAATGAATATTGCCGGTTAATTTCTTCAGAAACACGTTGATCTGACTGTGATCTGACAATGATGTCTGTGGTCTGACAGTGAATGCACTAATGGAGGAGGGGTCAATGTCAGTGATGGCATAATCGACTACACTTTGTCCCAAGAGCTGAGCAGTAAGTAAACTGACCTAAAGAGTCCCCTCTGATTCTACCATTAAGCATGTACAGGCCCAAGGCTCGACAGAGATGTACTAACTCCTTCCCATTTTTGTTCAGTATTAGGTCAGGACTGTTTCTATTATTTATAATAGGGCTACTGTACAAGGAGGGGTGTCCAAATATGTGGTGGTTACCTCCCGCATCAGTGTAGTCAGGCTCAGAACCTGTTCTTGCATTGAAATCTCTCTCTCTCTCTCTCTGTCCCTCTCTCTCTCTCTCTGCCCCTCTCTCTGTGTCTCTGTCTCTCTTTTTCTCTCTCTGTCTCTCTCTCTCTCTCTCTCTCTCTCTGTCTCTCTCTGTCCTTCTCTCTCTCTCTCTCTCTCTCTCTGTCTCTCTCTCTCTGTCCCTCTCTCTCTCTCTCTGCCCCTCTCTCTGTGTCTCTGTCTCTCTTTTTCTCTCTCTGTCTCTCTCTCTCTCTCTCTCTGTCTCTCTCTGTCCTTCTCTCTCTCTCTCTATCTGTCTCTCTCTCTCTGTCCCTCTCTCTCTCTCTTTCTCTCTCTGTGATATTACCTGACAAACAGGCACTTGTCAATATCATTTTCACTGTGCAATGAAACGGATTCAATGCATCTCCAGAGATTTGCTAAAGAAATATCATTTCATTATAAAAGGAAGCATCTCATTTCTACACTGTGCAAAATAATCCACTCAATCAGATCATTGCCGGAAACAGATTTTCTTTGTTCCAGAACTCAGAATGACGGAATTGAATATCTGTTAAATGAAATAATATGATTATTCTGAGATGTGTTGTAGTTTAGTGTCTTTGTAGCTGGTATGAATGTGTACCAGTGGGATTCTGTATGACACTCTCCTGGGAACCCAGGTTTAATTTGTGGACTCTGACCCCTGTGCCATTTGCTCAAGGCCATCCACGAGCTTTCAGTGTTGGCTATTATCTGCAAAACACTTGATGTTAAAATGAATCTGTACACTGTAGTGTTGGTGGGCTTTGGGTCAGGAGTGTCAGACAAACGAGGCAGGATAAACACATATTTATTCAACAAGGCTTTTTTAAACGAGTGGTTTTGTCAATAGAATACATTATGTTATGTCTCAAACAATGTGTATTTGCTGCACAAAATTGGCTATTAGTATTTTTATTAGACTATAAGTATTTTCACAAGCGTGATGACAGGTACAACAGATCGATAACCGTCATAATAGCTTAAATATGATGGCTATCCTCACCACATACATTGTCTCAGAACAACTTGTTTTCACTGTAGAAACAGAGTAAATGAAGGTTATAAGAGTGCTTCCCATTCTATATCTTCTTGAACGTATGGACGGAGTCTGTCAGTCTGACATGCTGCTGTGTTTAGGGTGTCTATGCATCAACATGAAAACTTCCTCTGGGTGCGGAGTTGCGTTTTAGCATGAGAAGAGCGCCTTCTAGTGGTGGCCAGAATACTATCATCAGAATGGAAGGTGGAGGTATGAGAGCGGGGGAATAAGAGGATTCAAATCAATGCTATAATGTTATAGTCCTCTAACTGCAGTTTATTCCACACCACACCCTGTAACAATAGGATTGTTTGACCGATTAGTGACTTTTCACATTCACTCTGCCATGAGAAGTCTCACTCAGCTTTCTCTCAGCCTGTCTGTGCTGCTGTCTGGCTGTTGTCTTAACCTGATGGTTTGACAGCCTGCTGCCATATCACCATCCTGTCTGTTCAGAAACACTCTCAATATTTGCTGTTATTCATGAGAAGAGGAGTTTGTTTAGTTTTTCTGTAGCTATAGGCTGTTGTTAGTATGAAAATTGTCTTGTTAGTTCCATATATTAATAATGTAGACATTGCACTGAATATGATTTAAGTTTATAGTTTAGTGAACAATACTTGTGGGATTAGTAGCCTTGGCGGAAACCTGAAGAATTGCGTTAGCTTCCTGAGATAATTTCTAGGCTTTAGCTCAGCGGGCTAACACAGTCTAGGTTAAGAGAACATTTAAACCCCGAACAAGTTAACAAACATGGCAGGCAGGCAGCTACTTGATATTCGTAGGTGCCAGTAGGCTCTCCCTGGTTAGCCGTCCGTTCAACAAGGAGAGTCTTGTCTGTTTTTGAGACAAGACCAGAGGTGTTTAATTACAAAAAGCACTGAGCCCTCCGGCTCTACAACCATCACTTCACAATTAAGACAGAGCAACAGTTAGCTGAGAAAGAGATTGGATAAGGGGTTGAAATAATCAGGCCATTTGCAAATCACCATCAAGCTCCTGGCAACAGCTCCTCAAGGAGAGAGACCACATGGTTACAGTGTCCTGTCTCAAAAGTGTGCTGCAAATCCATAGAACACAATGTGGTTACTGCCAGAAGGTTACTGTATGTTTGCTGAAAGCCACCCGCAGCCCCATAAAGTGTAGTTGTGCTGCAGTGGGTCTGGCCTGTGTTGTAGACAGATGGGAGAGCTGATGTGCGTAACTATGCATTTTACAGCAAACTATTAAAGAGTCGTGCTGTTTACACACAAACATTTGAATACCTGTCTGCAGGCCAGTTTAATTATGCAAACCCTTCTGTTATGTGTGTTGCTTTGTCGTCTCCTCCCAGCTCTCTCACTGCAACAAGGCTGGAGAGATGTGTTTGTGTTTCATTAAGATACGGACAGTGGTGTGGCACAGGCAGGAGCAAATGTATTCCATTCCTCATAACCTCGAGTATCTTATACTGTCTGTTCCCCCCCACCACGGTGACCCATGTTCACATTTACTCTAGGGCAGCAGGTAGCCTAGTGGTTAAGCACGTTGGGCCAGTAACCAAAAGGTTGCTGGTTTGAATCCCCAAGCCAACTAGGTGAAAAATGTGTTGATGTGCCTTTGAGCAAGGCCCTTAATCCTATTTGCTCCTGTAAATCGCTCTGGATAAGAATGTCTGGTAAATGACTCAAATGTAAATGTATAGCCCTCAGTTCCATTGTGTTTTTCATTGTTCCCCTCTAATCAAGGACTGATTTAAACCTGGGATATCAGGTGGGTCCAATTATCAGGTAGAACAAAAGACCAGCAGGCTCCGGTCCCCGTGAGGTACGAATTGAATCCTCCTGCTGTATAGGCTACTTTACTGTACATCCATTGTCATTTAAAGCTGAAGAAATGTAAAATGGCCTCTGAAGTCTGACTTTGAAATCTCTGGGGTTTGTAGTTGGGGAGGAGGGACACACAGTACAGTACGTGCGTCTTATTTCCCCATACGATTCATTCTTTGATGTTTGATTAGTGAAAGTACTTACATATACAAAGGCCCCCCCTCTCGCTCACATCATTTTGTTTCTTGAATTCCGTCATATCTTCAACTACATGTTCAAATACCGCATTCATCAAAGGAGAAGAGAAGGAATGGGCATTTAGCCAGCCGAGCCTCATTTAGCCAGCCGGCCCAATGTAGAGCTGGTGATTATTATATTGAGAGGGGAGAGAGAGAGGGGGGCGAGAGTGAGAGGGGGGGTGAGTGTGAGAGAGAGGGAGGGCGATAGAGAGAGGGGGGGGCGAGAGAGAGAGAGAGAGAGAGAGGGAGAGAGAGATGGGGAGAGAGAGGGGGGCGAGAGTGGGGGGGGGAGAGAGAGAGGGAGAGAGAGAGATGGGGAGGAGGGGGCGAGAGAGTGGGGGCGAGAGAGAGGGGGGATAGAGAGAGAGAGAGAGAGATGGGAGAGAGAGAGATGGGGAGAGTGAGAGAGGGGGGAGAGAGAGACAGAGAGAGAGGGGGGGAGAGAGATGGGGGAGAGAGGGGAGACAGAGAGAGAGAGTGGGGGGGCGAGAGAGAGAGAGGGAGAGAGAGAGATGGGGAGAGAGGGCGAGATAGCGAGAGAGTGGGGGCGAGAGTGAGGGGGGGTGATAGAGAGAGAGAGAGATGGGAGAGAGAGAGAGGGGGCGAGAGTGAGAGAGGGGGCAATAGAGAGAGAGAGAAGGGGGATGTAGAAAGCAAGGCAGTGTTTTTAATTATCTGGACTAGGTACAGGATGCGGTTTTTTGATTGTTTTAATGAAGCAGCTGGCCTATTGTCTCTCCTAAATTCCTCTATTGTTTTTAGAATAAGTCATAGTTCTTTATTCTTTTATCAGGTGCTCTGCAGGAGGATTCAGCACAATAGCATTCATTCCAACTGTATTGGCCGCTGCACAAAGCCAGGCAGGCAGCTCATTGCAGAGAGCTAGCTCGCTAACAGGCAAAACAGTGCAAATCACACAAGCTGCTACTTTTTAGCCTTTTCCCCAGTTTTACTTGTGGGCTGTGCACTTTCAAAAAAGGCAAAATGCAGCCAGTATGATGCAGATAAACTTTCATGAACTATTAAACATAATTATTTGCCTTTGCCGCCCCTCTCTCTGTACAGTAAGAGGTGTTTCCCAATCCTTGTCCTAGGAACCCAAAAGGGTGCACATTTGTGTGTGTCGGTGCTGGCCTAGAACAAATCTTTTGGTTCTCCATCAAGACCAAGCTTGGGAAGCAAAAACTGTGGTGTACAGTGATGCCCTGAGAGCAACATCTCAGGGGATCTCCTGAGCTGCCATCTATGTGTATCTCCCAAATGCCACCCCTTTCCCCTATTTAGTGCACTACTTGTGACCAGGGCCTATAGCTCTGGTCAAAATAGTGCGCTATATTGGGAATAGGGTGTTATTTGGGACTAAGCGGTTGGGGTGGTTGAAGTCTCCTCTGAGGCAGGGATGATTCTGTCTGAGTCAGTATTCTGTGTTTTAGAGCACCACCCCAGCATTCTCACGGACGACAGATGGGTGTCTGTAGTTTGGCTGGCTGAAGGAGGTACATTACTGTGTATATTTCATAGTAGGTTATGAGTACTAACAATCATTAGCAATTAGCAGTGGTAGGCTTGCAGTAATTCAGAGTATCTTTAACCGAAATTGTTTTCAAAGACAGTGAAAATGTAGACAAGTCAGTCGTGAGTTCAGTATCAGGTTTTTTTTCTCCGTTCTCTTTGTTAACCGAGAACCTGAGAAGTGGAATCTCTACCAATTGAAACTTTTAGTGGCGAGTAGTGACGATCTGCCCCACACCTCCCCCCCATTGTGGCTGCTCGCTGGCAGTTAGTACCTACCTTGATGGTAACGCTGTCTGACGGCAGAGGAGTTTTGTTACTTTAATTAGGAGATAAAAATTCAAAGGGACTCTCCAGGCTGTGTGTGGTGAGAGAGAATCAAAACCAGCGCTCAAGTGGAGGGACCTGAAGTGTGTCTCTCATCACGGGAGATTGGTCAGCAGATAGGCACTGTTCTTTAAAGGAGCTAGTGCTGCCTGCTGCCTGCCACTCACACATACGGATGCACACACACACACACACACACACACACACACACACACACACACACACACACACACACACACACACACACACACACACACACACACACACACACACACAGAGCACACACACACACACACAGAAATGGGACTTTAAAAGATGGCATATTTTACTACAGCTTGCTTCACTCCTATGACACATTTGTAATAGTGTTTAATTTCAGTGCTGTTTGACATAAATGTAATGAAAAGTTTGGGAAATGTGTTAATGGGAATAGCGAGGTTATGACCAGCTTCAGGTGGGAGATGTAATGCCGTGGAAGGTGTACCCGAGAGGAGTGATACATCCTCAGATTGGTGTGGAGGTTAGGCTTCATAACAATCATTCCAGGGTAACCTAATGGTTAGAGCGTTGGACTAGTAACTGGAAGGTTGCAAGTTCAAACCCCTGAGCTGACAAGGTACAAATCTGTCGTTCTGCCCCTGAACAGGCAGTTAACCCACTGTTCCTAGGCCGTCATTGAAAATAAGAATTTGTTCTTAACTGACTTGCCTGGTTAAATAAAGGTAAAATAAAATAAAAATTTCATAGTAACTACAGCAGTTATTCTTCAGTTTTCCTCCCTGGGTTGGGAGCCTCACTTGAAAACCTCAACCCTGTCTACACTGACCTTTAAAACCAATGATTTCTACCTTTTGTGTAAACATTTGTAATCAGTGTCTCTCTAAAGGAGGATGGAACTATGAGTGGGGTGCAGTTAGTCTTCTGTTCTACCCTTCATACCTTTCCCCTCTCTTCTGCAACACCCCTTATTTCCACAACAGCTGGACTCAAATTACAGGTCCTCTCTCATCCTGACGCTGCTCTGTCGGAGTGTTTGCACATCTTTGAAAGCTAACAGAGTGCCCTAATTAATTGTCCAGCTTTTCTCTGAAACAATGTCCTAATTCTGCCATTTAGCGTGAGCGTATCATCGTTGTTGTTATCGCCCCAGACAGATTTTTGTAAATAGTCATATTAAAAACTTTAATCTCTTCAAGGGAAAATGAAGTGCAGCTGAAAAGCCTGTGCAGGAGATAAATATTATCTAAGCTAAAAACCTTCCTCTACCCCTTCCTCCCCTTCCAGTCTCTCATCCTAACTTAATGAATATGTTCAGAAGATTTCACTGGGATGTTTCATCCCTAAACACAAACATCTGATCGTGTGTAGAGGATCTGTTTGAGGTTATGCTATATTACTGAAGTATACAGTATAGCTCCAATGCATAGACCTACTACAATTTACCCCACTGAGTATGACATTTCTTACTACTACTTTAACCAAAGTATGACATTGTGATTTCACACTTTAGTCATTATATAGTCATTATTATTAAGTCCTTATAACATGTCCCTCTGGATGGAATTCCATACCCTCTGAACTCCAGAGTTTGGAGTCACCTATAGGGTGAAACATCAATAATAATAATATAATACTGTCCCCACTGGGAATCGAACCCATCAACTAAGCTACACAGGCTAACACTACCATGCTCTACCAACAGAGTCACACAGGATAAAAACTATCTTTTTCAGCATCTTCCCCTTCTGTCTGTTCCAGGTGGTCAGCTGTGGTGTACCACCACTAAGAACATCATGGGGGGCGAGGAGCTAGTGGCGTTCGCCGTGGACTTTGACTCCCGTCTACAGGCCATCAACCACATGTCTCTGAGCGAGGGGATGTACCCGGCTAGACTGCTGGACACCATCCAGCTCCTGCCTCAGCAGGCCGCCATGGCCTCCATTCTGCCCACTGCCATCGTCAACAGTGAGTTACAATACACTTCATGGCTAGTCTGTACTGTAGTCTCACCTAGGGCTGTGTTTGAAATGGACTCTATTCCCTATGTAGTCCACTACTTTAGGCCAAAACTTTAAGTAGTGCACTATAGGAATGAGGGTGCAGACACTGGACAAAGGTATTGCACTATATAGGGAATAGGGTTCCGTTTTGGACATTGCCCTAATAAACAAGAAATGTCTGTCTGTATGTCCGTCTATGGGCTCTAGATTAACCCAGATGAGTCTGTGTTAAGAGCGGTTGAGATAAGAGCTGTCGACCTTCAGTTTGGGTTCACATAAACACAGGCGAGCCTCCCACTAACCTGTTAATTGCAAAATACAAGCTTCATGCAAATAGTGCATTTGTTTACTTAATAAGGGATATCTGGGTTCAGCTTGACAGGGAGGTTGCTCTGCTGCAGGCAGATGGTCCAGTGTTTCAGTTGCCCTTGAGAAAGGGCATCAACCTAGTGGTATCAACACAGTCCTATCACAGGCTTGGGTATTACAGGGTATTATTTTCTCCTAGCTTTGAGTATCAAATCAGAGCTATAAAGAGAAAGAAGCGTGTGTGTGTTGTGTTTGCACAAACTCTACCCTGAAGTTCTACTGTGACATTCTACCCTGACGTTGTACCCTGACGCTCTACCCTGAAGTTCTACTGTGACATTCTACCCTAACGTTGTACCCTGACGCTCTACCCTGAAGTTCTACTGTGACATTCTACCCTAACGTTGTACCCTGACGCTCTACCCTGAAGTTCTACTGTGACGCTCTACCCTGAAGTTCTAAGTTCTAATCCCAAGGCCATCAGACTGTTAAACAGCCACCACTAACATTGAGTGGCTGCTGCCAACACACTGACTCAACTCCAGCCACTTTAATAATGGGAATTGATGGGAAATGATGTAAAATATATCACTAGCCACTTTGCTACCTAATATAATGCTACCTAATATAATGTTACATACCCTACATTATTCATCTCATATGTATATACTGTACTCTATATCATCTACTGCATCTTTATGTAATACATGTATCACTAGCCACTTTAACTATGCCACTTTGTTTACATACTCATCTCATATGTATATACTGCACTCAATACCATCTACTGTATCTTGCCTATGCCGCTCTGTACCATCACTCATTCATATATCTTTATGTACATATTCTTTATCCCCTTACACTTGTGTCTATAAGGTAGTAGTTTTGGAATTGTTAGCTAGATTACTTGTTGGTTATTACTGCATTGTCGGAACTAGAAGCACAAGCATTTCGCTACACTCGCATTAACATCTGCTAACCATGTGTATGTGACAAATAAAATTTGATTTGATTTGACATTCTACCCTGGCGCTTTACCCTGGAGTTCTACTGTGACATTCTACCCTGACTTTGTACCCTGATGCTCTACCCTGAAGTTCTACTGTGACATACTACCCTAACATTGTACCCTGATGCTCTACCCTGATGTTCTACTGTGACATTCTACCCTGACGTTGTACCCTGACGCTCTACCCTGATGTTCTACTGTGACATTCTACCCTGACGTTGTACCCTGCCGCTCTACCCTGAAGTTCTACTGTGACATACTACCCTGACGTTGTACACTGACTCTCTGCACTGTGTTTTACTCTCTCTCTCTCCAGAGGACATCTTCCCATGTAAGGCGTGTGGGATCTGGTACCGCAGTGAGAGGAACCTGCAGGCCCACCTGATGTACTACTGCAGTGGCAGGCAGAGGGAGCCAGAGAGCCAAGGGGAGGAGAATGACAACGGACCCCACCAGACACCCAGCATCTGCCCCTTCCCACAGTGCAACAAGAGCTTCACCAGCGCCAGGGCCCTGGAAATGCACCTGAGCATGCACAGCGGTGAGTAGAGATGTCCTGCTAGTACTATTAGTATAGTAGTTGAGCTTCTACTGTAGTAATACTTGTAAAGTACTGTAAAGTAGATGAAATGTAGATTTACTTGAGCTTTCATTTAGTTGTAAGTATCTCACCATTGAGTGATGTTGACATGAGATGTGCTTATCATTAAAGGTAATCCTATGTATTATTTAATCACGTTGAGTAGTACAGAACAGTATACCTTTAATATTTAGTATTGCTTGACATTAAGACAATGTCAGTTTCACATTAGTCAGGTAAAATAATTGGCAATGTGAACTACTGCTCTTAGCGCCATAAATATACACATCCACCTGTCAGCTTAAGCAGTTGACAGTTTAGCTTTCAGCCCAACCAAAAATCAGGAAGGTTGGCAGTAAGCTTGGCATAATGCATCAGGTTTTGATCGTAGCCGTAGTTAACGTTAAGGCAGAGTGGGAAGGAGACGAGGAATCTCAATAGTGTCCTTTTATCTCCCTAACAGGTGTCAAAATGGAAGAGACGCTCCCCCCTGGCACCAGCTTGAAATGCACAATCTGTAACTACACGGCGGATTCTCTTATTACGTTCCAACATCACATCCTCTCTCACCTGTCACAGGCCGCCTTCAGATGCAATCACTGCCATATCAGCTTTCAGAACCACAGGGAACTCTTGCAGCATCAGGACTTACACAGCCACAATGGCCACGGTGGTGGCAGCAAACTTCACAGGGAGAGCGACAGCGAGCACTCCCCCAGGGGGGCGGAGGAAGCCCTGCAGCAGGCGGCAGCCCGCGTCGAGCTGGCCAACCGGAAGGAAGCCCTCCAGAGTCCCAAAGGATCCCTCAGCAAGGACGTCACCATCGACAGCGAGCTGGAGAAGGCTGAGAAAAAGCCCATGCTGTCAGGGTTGAAGGGGGACGGTGGCCATCCGGGCAGTAAGGCCAGCTTCTCCTACACCCGGATCAAGTCTGAGCCCTCCAGCCCCCGCTTGGCCTCCTCTCCTGTTCAGCATAACATGGGCCCCACCTACCCCATGGGGCCCTTCCTGTCCCAGTTCGCTTTCTCCCAGGACATTTCTGTCGTCCCGCAGGCTTCTGAGATTCTGGCTAAAATGTCAGAGCTGGTGCACCGGAGGCTACGCCACGGAGGGAACACGGTCTACCCTCCGGTGATCTACAGCCCCCTCATCCCCAAAGGGGCCACGTGTTTCGAATGCAATATCACCTTCAACAACCTGGAAAACTACCTGGTCCACAAAAAGCACTACTGTAACAGTCGTTGGCAGCACATGACCAAGTCGCCTGACTTCTCCAGCATCTCAGACAAGGCCGTGAGCCCCAACAGTGGCCACAGCTCAGTCAGTATGCTCACCGGATGCCACCCGTCTGAGGTCACCGACAGCCACCTGATGCAGTCGGCCTGTTTGTCAGTCAACTCTCAGAGTGTTCTGGACATGATCAATGCAGGAGGGGCAGTGAAACACCCAGGCCCAGAGAAGGAGCTCCCGGGGCAGGTGAAGAAGGTCTCCACCACCCCGACCGGGATGGAGGAGAGGCTGAACGGGAAGCAGCAGGCGGTGGAGGGGAAGAGCCCTACCAACACGCCTCTAGTGGAGACTGACGTCAACGACCCCAACCAGACTTCCTGTGCAGCCTGCAATATCACCTTTAGCCGCCACGAGACCTACATGGTCCACAAGCAGTACTATTGTGCTACGCGTCACGACCCCCCCATGAAACGCATGTCCGCCAACAAGGTTCCGTCCATGCAGAGGACCATGAGGACCCGCAAGCGCAGAAAGATGTACGAGATGTGTCTCCCAGACCAGGACCCGAGAGGACCCTCCATTGGGCAGCCAGGGTTCCTGGGGGTCCCTCCTATGGCGAACCCCTGTACGTCCCAGGAGGCAGTGGAGAGCCTGGCCGACCGCTTTCACCCTCGCTGTGACGTCTTCCCAGGGATGGTCCCCAAACACCTGGAGGCTTCCCTCACCGTCACCAAGTCTATCATGGCCCCCAACAGTAATACCACTATGGACCAGCAGGAGCTGGACGCACCCATCGATCTCAGCAAAAAGTGCTCGCCGATCCCCAATGACAAGACATCGTCCAACTCCCCCAAAAGACTGTTAGACTATCACGAATGTACAGTGTGCAAGATCAGTTTTAACAAAGTGGAGAACTACCTAGCGCATAAACAGAACTTTTGCCCTGTGACAACAGCCACAGCCTCCCAGCAGCACGGTGGTGAGACCATGTTCCCAGACGTGGTGAAGAGTGAAGGCAGTAATCCTGATGACGCCTACGATAAGAGCCCATGTGAGAAGAACGGCAACGATAAAATGATTGTGCAGAATGGGGGTGGAATGTTCCCCCCTCACATGGGCCCAGTGCCGGGTCTCAAGCCCTTCAGCGAGGCTCAGCTCATCCCGACTAAAGACGAGAACATGTTTCTGCCCCACTGCCTTTATCCCGGCGCAATAAAAAAGATGAAAGGTGCCGAGCAAATATCGCCCTACTTCGGGATAAAGCCGACCGATTACGTGGCCGGCGGGCTGGTCATGCAGGGCGAGAGAGAGGTGAGCAGCGAGCAGGAGCAGAGCACTAATGGAGGGGGACCAGAGACGGGGAGAGAGCAGCCTGCTGCCAACGGCTGCCCACTCCCCAGCAAAGAGCCACTGCCCCTGCTGCCCAAAAACAGGGGCATGGTGATAGTCAACGGCGGTCACAAGCCAGAGGAGCGCTCGGGATCGGGGCCCGTCCCGCCCAACCAGGATAACCAATCCCACAATCCCCAGCAGCAAGACGGCCACCCCTCACCCACGTGGGGTGCGGAGAACCCGTCCGACTCCAACGAGAACGTGTCGCCCGCGTCCAAGTCTCCGACCGAGGAGACGGTTCCCACGGTGACAAAGGGTTTGAATGGGTCGTCCCAGGCTCCGGGCAGCGGGAAGTACTGCCGCCTCTGTGACATCCAATTCAACAACCTATCAAACTTTATTACCCATAAGAAGTTTTACTGTTCGTCACATGCTGCGGAGCATGTGAAATGAACTAGTTCCTGTTTAGTTTTCCTGTCCCTTCCCACTCCCCTTTTTTCTGTTTGGGTACACTGTCGTGTCTGGAATAATGCATCACTCACGCAGTTCTAAACGCTGCTTGTGGACAATCAAGAGAGGCTTCTTCTTTCATCATTTTAACACCTCATTGCAAATCATTGGTTAAAAAAATAAAAAAGGAATCCAGAGTTGGTGCCACTTTCACATTTATTTATTTTACAATCAGTATTAATAGTAGTGATCTTAATTTAAAATTCAAATGAAATTTATATCAAGAGTTGTTTGTAATGTTATTGTATAGTCATTCTTGTGTAGCACACATATTGTTTACACTGTAATGTAGGCTCAATGAAACGATAGAATACAAATGAGATGCATTTTAGACACAAAATAGCTACGGAAGCACTTGTCTATTCTTATTTGCTGTAACAGTTTTTGTATATGCCTAAATGTCATTTGCAGCTTTGCTATTCATGACTCGGATTCTTGGCCTTAACCCTTTGGTGGGATAGCCAGGTACAATCCAGCTGCATCTTCTGTTTTGGCATACACTTGGCTTAGCATACGTATGTGGCTGTGTCCCTGTCTCTTTTCTTCAACTCAGACGTGGATGTTTTCAGGAGGATGGCAACATTCTTGTACAGTACTCATATTTCTGTTTGCTGAACTACACTTTGGTCTCCCTTTTTAACATTTGCTCTCGATGCAATACTTTGTAAATGAGGGAACATTACTGAAAGCAGTATTATGAGGGGGACTGCATTATATTATTTGGAGAAAAAAATTGTACAAGAATGACATTTATTGCTGTTGATGATGGAGGTTGGTTGACGGGGGATACCGATGTAAAATAATCATTCCAATGTCCTAATTATGGGAGAGAAAAAAAGTTTCTTAAAAAACGTTGTTGCTATGCATGTATATGGATGGAATAAAATTCCAGAACTGTTGGAAATAATTTTTATTTTGATGTGGTGTCATAATTAAACTTAAATCCTCAGGATAATCCATTGATGTTTGCTCTTTTCTTTCAAAGCCACAACACAGTACCAGTGTAGTGGATCTGTACATTAGATATAAGGGACAGAGGGCCCTGTTCAATCTGCATTGCGTGAATCAAATTTAATGTCAATGTTCCCACTTTAGAGGACACTGCATTCATGGTAAACACTGCACATGTCGGCTCAATCGGAAATTACGTTTACATTCTATCATGGGATCTGTAACGCTACAGCTTTACAGACTGAATAGATCCCAGAAAGATAGTAGAGTTAACACACAGATACAAATTCAGAAGACTTTATTTATTTTCAAACATTAAGGCAAAACGGTCTGATATTTGTAATTTATTTCACCTTTATTTAACCAGGTAGGCAAGTTGAGAACAAGTTCTCATTTACAATTGCGACCTGGCGAATAAAGTAATTAAGTATACAAAAAAAATACAAGTACATTCCAGTCAAAAATCATCCCTGAAAAAAAGAAACAAGGAACCTCTGTGACGTGACTTCATCTTCCAGTTGTGAGTGTAGTTGAGACATTTGGCAGCAGAATCAGTGTGTCACTGGCACAGAATTCAAACCTTGAAATTAGAGCATATGCACTAGATGTCTTCTATAGATCTCTATGGTCATTGGCTCTGCTGTTCGGACTGCCGTTGGGACACCAGCTTCCACAGGTGTTTGCTAACAACAGACGGCCTCTTGTAGATCATCCTGCGGTCCCCTCCTTTAACATGGATCTGGTTGGCCGAGGGGTAAGTCTGCTCCAGTAACGTCTTCTGAAGCTGGGCCACCACCTGATGTGGAAGCACATACAGTCAGTCAATGTTCATTTGAGTTAGAGTTTGAGGGCCCTGTGAGAAACAGTCAATATGCATCATCCCAATTCCATCCATCCCCTTTCTCCCCGAAGTGTGCACTGTGCAGTAGTGCAGTCCCCCTGAACTAGTGCAAGCGTTGGCTAAGACGGCAGCAATGAGTGGAGCATCACCTCGAGCTCCTACAAAACATTGCAGGTTTCTACTATTTCTAGTGATTTTCTAAAATGTTCTTACTCAGTTTATTTTGTGCATCACTTCATACCCCCCCAGGTAGAACTATTGGAATATGAATCTCTGGGTAGTCACCGTCCACCCAACCTTCACGAATTCCCAGACATAGCGAAACAATGGTCTAGATTCTTTGGTGAGGCGCCGGGTTGCCTTGGGAGTCCTATCGGATAGCAGGAAATAAAGCCACCGATGGAGAGGCAGATGTGGGGGAGGGTCTTAATGACATTGAGACGCTGGGTGACCCATCCTCCATTACCAAGCATACTACTCTCCAATGCTCAATCATTAGTGAATAAACTCAGAGCGAGGATCTCCTTTCAGAGGGAGTATGATTCTGCAACATACTCTGTTATTCTGAGACCTGGAGTTCCTCCGGCATCTAAACAGATTATATACAACCAGCGCGTTTGACAGTTCATCGAGCGGATAGGAAGAGGGCTCTCTCTGGCAAGAACAAAGACAGAGGGCTCTGTTTTATGACCAATAACAAGTAGTGTGACAGGGAACACTTACCGAAACTTGCAAGCTTGACTCACGACTTGGAATACTTGGTCATCAAATGTCACTCTTTTTACCATCCAAGAGAGTTTTCAGGGATTAGAGCTACTTATGTGTACATCCTGCCCTGAACTGACACCAAAAAATCTCTCAAAGATCTTCATTGGACCCTGAATAAACTGGAGACCAAGTACCCGGAGGCAGCGTTCATTGTCGTGGAGAACCGTGCTCCCGAATTACTATCAAGACATTGACTGTCCAACTAGCGTAGATTCTACGCTGTACCATTGCTACACACCTTTTCGACACAGTTATAAGGCCATCCCCTACCCCCCTTTCGGGTAAATCTGACCATGACTCCATTTTGCTCTTCCCCACCTACAAACAAAGACTCAAGAGGAATGTTCCGGTGATCAGGTCTGTACAAGACTGGTCTGACCAATCATAATCCATGCTTCAAGACTGTTGTGATCACGTGGACTGGAATATGTTCCGTTGCTGTTCAACTCAGCCTTCAATTCCATAGCACCCTCTGAGCTCACAGCCCTGGGGCTTAACTCCTCCCTATGCAACTGGGTCCTGGACTTCCTGACAGGCCGCCCCAAGGTGGTGAATTTATGCAACATTACATCCTCCACACTGATCGTCATCACGAGGGTGCGTCTTAGTCCCCTCCTGTATTCCCTGTACACCCACGACTGTGTGACCCTCACACAGTTCCAACTCCATCATCAAGTTTGCTGATGACACGACAGTAGTAGGACTGATTACCAAAAAAGACGAGATGGCCTACAGGGAGGATGTAGGCACTCTGACGGTGTGGTGCCAGGTAAACAACCCCTCCCCCATGTCAGCAAAACAAAAGAGGTGATTGTGGACTTCAGGAGGAACCAAGCTGGGCACGCCCACATTCTCATCAACGGTCCCGCTGTGGAGATAGCCAAAAACGTCAAGAGCTCTGAGGAGTTGAAATGGTCAAACCACACAGACACCGTGGTGAAGAAGGCACGACTCTTTAACCTCAGGAGGCTGAAGAAATTTGGTCTGTCCCCGAGGACCCTCAGTGTTCTACAGGAACAAAATCGAGAGCATACTGTTGGTCAGCATCCCAGCCTGGTACAGAAACTACACCACCGCTGACCTCAAGGCACTACAGAGGTTGGTTTGCTAAGCCGAGCGCTCCATTGGAAGTACATGGCCTGCAAAGTGTCGCAGGAAGGCCAAGAAGATCATCAGGAACCTCAGCCACCCGAACCACGACTCAGATACAGGCAGTAAAGGAGCTTCATGGCCTAAACTAACAGACTGGCCAATAGCTTCTAGCCCCAGACCATCAGGCGGCTGAATAGCCACCACTAGTCAGCTACCTGCTACCTTGAAAGTTCTAGGATTTTTTCAACCCTACCCATGAGTGCACACTTCAGGGTGAAGATTGAAAAATGTAATTGGGCTAGCCACTAGACAGACTAATGGAGGGAGGAAGGTTGTACACTACTCACTTGGTTTAGAGGAGCAGGAATTTGCTCATCGAAAGAATCCCCAATAATCACACTCACAGAAGTCCTACTGGAGAGGGGTTTGAATTTGGAGATTTCCCTGAAAAATAATCAAAACATTACATACAAAATCTCAAAACAAGTTTGCTTTAACACTTGCGTTATCTACTGTAGAGCATATCCAAAATGATTGTGTGATGACAGCTTGATATTACATTCACATGTACTGTATGTTGGTCTCACCTGACTTGAGAGGCACTTTCATTCAGGAAAAAATGTTCATCTACAGCACTGCTCTGGTGGGCGGGGTTACTGAGGAGGTACTTCTGAGAACACAAAGACATATGATAACATTGGACCATGGCCTGAAAGTAAGTGTGTGCGCATTATAACCTTCACCTGTCTCTCTCCAAATCTTTCTCTTTTCCTACAATTTAAGCAAAATGACTCACTTGATGTCCTTAACTCCTTGGTAACTGAAATATTTCAAAAGCTGAAAAAGTCCATCTCTGTTGCTATCAAAAAGTGGGTCCTAGGATATAGAATCAAGACATTTTAACAAACCGTTCAGACTTTAACCTAGAGCAGTTATCAAGTCGCAGTTTATTTTCCTCCTCTTCTCCCCCTCTCTCTCTCCCTCTCCCCTCCTTCTGAGGAACGATCATTACTCCACCACTAGCTAGCTCCATCATGTGGCTATGTTAGAGATTGTTCTCCAACACAACTAGGTTGGACCATCACACCTGAACACCTCCTCCTGCCCAATAACAGAATAGGGAATTTCATTTGTGGTGTCAGCAGGTATATTGAGGCACATTACAATCACATTCAAACGCATGGTTTAAAAATAAGACATTGAGAACATACGAGCTGTTGACCTGACCCCAGATATGTTTCAGTCAGACTCACCTGTCTCTGTATGAGGTCTTCAGCGATGTTTCAGTCAGACTCACCTGTCTCTGTATGAGGTCTTCAGCGATGTTGTCCCCCATGATGGCGGGCTTTAGCAGCCCCAGAATGATAAGGATGCGGCTGATGCCTGTGGCAGCTGAGAATTGCATGGCTTGGAGGGATGGTACCCGCTGACTGTACCTACAGACACAGAACACAACAACATGTGACTGTAACTATAGAGACACAGAACACTACAACATGTGACTGTAACTATAGAGACACAGAACACAACATGTGACTGTAACTATAGAGACACAGAACACAACATGTGACTGTATCTATAGAGACACAGAACACAACATCTGACTGTACCTATAGAGACACAGAACACAACAACATGTAAATGTACCTATAGAGACAAATACACAACAAACACACACATACAGTACCTAGAGACAAACACACAATACACAATATCAGACTGTCAGGAATGAAAAGCTTAGCAACACCATTCCAACAACTACCTGACTCAGAGACATCATGCTTTTTACTTTTTTAGTGTGCACCAATGGCCAAATTCAATATATTTGAAAACCTAACTGCAAAACATTTCTTGATATACACTGAACAGAAATATAACATCTCCTGGTTTCAATGATGTTTCTGAATCAATATCTCTCTCTTCATCACTCAATACCTAGGTTTACCTCCACTGTATTCACATCCTACCATACCTTTGTCTGTACATTATACCTTGAAGCTATTTTATCGCCCCCATAAACCTCCTTTTACTCTCTGTTCCAGACGTTCTAGACGACCAATTCTTATTGCTTTTAGCCGTACCCTTATCCTACTCCTCCTCTGTTCCTCTGGCGATGTAGAGGTGAATCCAGGCCCTGCAGTGCCTAGCTCCACTCCTATTCCCCAGGCGCTCTCTTTTGATGACTTCTGTAACCGTAATAGCCTTGGTTTCATGCATGTTAACATTAGAAGCCTCCTCCCTAAGTTTGTTCTATTCACTGCTTTAGCACACTCTGCCAACCCGGATGTTCTAGCTGTGTCTGAATCCTGGCTGGAAGACCACCAAAAATTCTGAAATTTTAATCCCAAACTACAACATTTTCAGACAAGATAGAACTGCCAAAGGGGGCGGTGTTGCAATCTACTGCAAAGATAGCCTGCAGAGTTCTGTCCTACTATCCAGGTCTGTACCCAAACAATTTGAACTTCTACTTTTAAAAATCCACCTCTCTAAAAACAAGTCTCTCACCGTTGCCGCCTGCTATAGACCACCCTCTGCCCCCAGCTGTGCTCTGGACACCATATGTGAACTGATTGCCCCCCATCTATCTTCAGAGCTCGTGCTGCTAGGAGACCTAAACTGGAACATGCTTAACACCCCAGCCATCCTACAATCTAAGCTTGATGCCCTCAATCTCACACAAATTATCAATGAACCTACCAGGTACCTCCCCAAAGCCTTAAACACGGGCACCCTCATAGATATCATCCTAACCAACTTGCCCTCTAAATACACCTCTGCTGTCTTCAACCAAGATCTCAGCGATCACTGCCTCATTGCCTGTATCCGTAATGGGTCAGCGGTCAAACGACCTCCACTCATCACTGTCAAACACTCCCTGAAACACTTCAGCGAGCAGGCCTTTCTAATCGACCTGGCCGGGGTATCCTGGAAGGATATTGATCTCATCCCGTCAGTAGAGGATGCCTGGATATTTTTTTAAATGCCTTCCTAACCATCTTAAATAAGCATGCCCCATTCAAGAAATTTAGAACCAGGAACAGATATAGCCCTTGGTTGTCCCCAGACCTGACTGCCCTTAACCAACACAAAAACATCCTATGGCGTTCTGCATTAGCATTGAACAGCCCCCGTGATATGCAGCTGTTCAGGGAAGCTAGAAACCATTACACACAGGCAGTTAGAAGAGCCAAGGCTAGCTTTTTCAAGCAGAAATCTGCTTCCTGCAACACTAACTCAAAAAAGGTTCTGGGACACTGTAAAGTCAATGGAGAATAAGAACACCTCCTCCCAGCTACCCACTGCACTGAAGATAGGAAACACTGTCACCACTGATAAATCCACCATAATTGAGAATTTCAAGAAGCTTTTTTCTACGGCTGGCCATGCTTTCCACCTGGCTACTCCTACCTCGGTCAACAGCACTGCACCCCCCACAGCAACTCGCCCAAGCCTTCCCCATTTC
This sequence comes from Oncorhynchus tshawytscha, assembly GCF_018296145.1. Classification (NCBI taxonomy): domain Eukaryota; kingdom Metazoa; phylum Chordata; class Actinopteri; order Salmoniformes; family Salmonidae; genus Oncorhynchus; species Oncorhynchus tshawytscha. Next base: position 14,113,302 of record NC_056431.1, on the reverse strand, counting down.
TCCTTCTCCCAAATCCGTTCAGCTGATGTTCTGAAAGAGCTGCAAAATCGGGACCCCTACAAATCAGCCAGGCTAGACAATCTGGACCCTTTCTTTCTAAAATTATCTGCCGAAATTGTTGCCACCCCTATTACTAGCCTGTTCAACCTCTCTTTCATGTCGTCTGAGATTCCCAAAGATTGGAAAGCAGCTGCGGTCATCCCCCTCTTCAAAGGGGGGGGGCACTCTTGACCCAAACTGCTACAGACCTATATCTATCCTACCATGCCTTTCTAAGGTCTTCGAAAGCCAAGTCAACAAACAGATTACTGAACATTTCGAATTTCACCGTACCTTCTCTGCTATGCAATCTGGTTTCAGAGCTGGTCATGGGTGCACCTCAGCCACGCTCAAGGTCCTAAACGATATCTTAACCGCCATCAATGTCACAAGGATCTGTACACAATTCCTGGAAGCTGAAAAAGTCCCTGTTCTTCTATTGCCTGCATAGCCACCCATTGAGCATGTTCGTGATGCTCTGGCTTCCTGTTCCCACCCAATATCCAGCAACTTTGCACAGCCATTGAAGAGGAGTGGGACAACATTCCACAGGCCATAATCAACAGCCTGATCAACTCTATGCGAAGGAGATGTTTTGCGCTGCATGAGACAAATGGTGGTCACACCAGATACTGACTGTTTTTTTGCCTTTTTTAAGGCATCTGTATTCCCAGTCATGTGAAATCCATAGACTAGGCCCTAATGAATTTATTTCAGTTGACTGATTTCCTTATATGAACTGTAACTCAGTGAAATTGTTGCATGTTGCGTTTATATTTTTGTTCAGTGTAATTGCATGACTCTTCCTTTAACAGACAATAATTTAAATGGATTTCCAATCCTGTTATGAAATGATCTCCAAATGAAATCTCAATACTGAAAAGAATGGAATATGATTAGAAAACAGCCCTAGGCTAGGCTGTGTTTCACTCTTCTTTAGGCTGTGTTTCACTCTTCTTTAGGCTGTGTTTCACTCTTCTTTAGGCTGTGTTTCACTCTTCTTTAGGCTGTGTTTCACTCTTCTTTAGGCTGTGTTTCACTCTTCTTTAGGCTGTGTTTCACTCTTCTTTAGGCTGTGTTTCACTCTTCTTTAGGCTGTGTTTCACTCTTCTTTAGGCTGTGTTTCACTCTTCTTTAGGCTGTTTCACTCTTCTTTAGGCTGTGTTTCACTCTTCTTTAGGCTGTGTTTCACTCTTCTTTAGGCTGTGTTTCACTCTTCTTTAGGCTGTGTTTCACTCTTCTTTAGGCTGTTTCACTCTTCTTTAGGCTGTGTTTCACTCTTCTTTAGGCTGTGTTTCACTCTTCTTTAGGCTGTGTTTCACTCTTCTTTAGGCTGTTTCACTCTTCTTTAGGCTGTGTTTCACTCTTCTTTAGGCTGTGTTTCACTCTTCTTTAGGCTGTGTTTCACTCTTCTTTAGGCTGTGTTTCACTCTTCTTTAGGCTGTGTTTCACTCTTCTTTAGGCTGTGTTTCACTCTTCTTTAGGCTGTGTTTCACTCTCTTTAGGCTGTTTCACTCTTCTTTAGGCTGTGTTTCACTCTTCTTTAGGCTGTGTTTCACTCTTCTTTAGGCTGTGTTTCACTCTTCTTTAGGCTGTTTCACTCTTCTTTAGGCTGTGTTTCACTCTTCTTTAGGCTGTGTTTCACTCTTCTTTAGGCTGTGTTTCACTCTTCTTTAGGCTGTGTTTCACTCTTCTTTAGGCTGTGTTTCACTCTTCTTTAGGCTGTGTTTCACTCTTCTTTAGGCTGTGTTTCACTCTTCTTTAGGCTGTGTTTCACTCTTCTTTAGGCTGTGTTTCACTCTTCTTTAGGCTGTGTTTCACTCTTCTTTAGGCTGTGTTTCACTCTTCTTTAGGCTGTGTTTCACTCTTCTTTAGGCTGTGTTTCACTCTTCTTTAGGCTGTGTTTCACTCTTCTTTAGGCTGGTTTCACTCTTCTTTAGGCTGCGTTTAACTCTTCTTTAGGCTGCGTTTAACTCTTCTTTAGGCTGCGTTTAACTCTTCTTTAGGCTGCGTTTAACTCTTCTTTAGGCTGTTTCACTCTTCTTTAGGCTCGTTTAACTCTTCTTTAGGCTGTGTTTCACTCTTCTTTAGGCTGTCTTCTTTAGGCTGCGTTTAACTCTTCTTTAGGCTGTTTCACTCTTCTTTAGGCTGCGTTTCACTCTTCTTTAGGCTGTTTCACTCTTCTTTAGGCTGTGTTTCACTCTTCTTTAGGCTGTGTTTCACTCTTCTTTAGGCTGTGTTTCACTCTTCTTTAGGCTGTGTTTCACTCTTCTTTAGGCTGTGTTTCACTCTTCTTTAGGCTGTGTTTCACTCTTCTTTAGGCTGTGTTTCACTCTTCTTTAGGCTGTGTTTCACTCTTCTTTAGGCTGTGTTTCACTCTTCTTTAGGCTGTGTTTCACTCTTCTTTAGGCTGTGTTTCACTCTTCTTTAGGCTGTGTTTCACTCTTCTTTAGGCTGTGTTTCACTCTTCTTTAGGCTGTGTTTCACTCTTCTTTAGGCTGTGTTTCACTCTTCTTTAGGCTGTGTTTCACTCTTCTTTAGGCTGTGTTTCACTCTTCTTTAGGCTGTGTTTCACTCTTCTTTAGGCTGTGTTTCTCTTTTCTTTAGGCTGTGTTTCACTCTTCTTTAGGCTGTGTTTCACTCTTCTTTAGGCTGTGTTTCACTCTTCTTTAGGCTGTGTTTCACTCTTCTTTAGGCTGTGTTTCACTCTTCTTTAGGCTGTGTTTCACTCTTCTTTAGGCCAGCAGCAATAAGCCCTCTAAACTGAGAGATTGCAGGGGAGAGATGAGGCTAGCAGAGTCTTCGACCTTAGTTTCACCTACAACATCATAGCGATGTGTTTATTCTGAACAATCTTGGTTACAGCAGTGTTACATACAGACAATGTCGCATCGGTTTAAAAACAGACCTATTGGGAATATTCATTATAAATATTATATGAATAAATATGTATTTTCAGCCAAAATGCCAAACTTTCTCTAACAGATGTTTTGACAGGAGAGAATGAGAGAGATTTTTTGGGACAAATGAGGAAAGCAGCGCAGGGATTTTGTAACTCAGGAGGGCCAATCGGTCTCGGTTCACTGGTGCTTCGAATTGGCTGGTCTCAGCCTGCAGAGCCCAATCAATAGTGAGGTCCGCCTCACAGCTGCCCCCCTCTGCCACCCCTAGTCTGCAGCCCACCCACCCACAGCCCTGAGCCCTTGCCCTCAGTGCAGCCCCAGCCCTAGCTCTCAGCCTACCCACCCCACAGCTCTGAACCTCACAGCTATCCCCACAGCCCTCACCCAACTGCTAGGCCCACAGCCTCCAGCCAGGCCTCAGCCTCAGCCCACCCCACAGTGCTAGTCAGACCCACAGCCTCCAGCCAAGCCTCAGCCCACCCCACAGTCCTAGTCAGACCCACAGCCTCCAGCCAGGCCTCAGCCCACCCCACAGTCCTAGTCAGACCCACAGCCTCCAGCCAGGCCTCAGCCCACCCCACAGTCCTAGTCAGACCCACAGCCTCCAGCCAGGCCTCAGCCCACCCCACAGTCCTAGTCAGACCCACAGCCTCCAGTCAGGCCTCAGCCCACCCCACAGTCCTAGTCAGACCCACAGCCTCCAGCCAGGCCTCAGCCCACCCCACAGTCCTAGTCAGACCCACAGCCTCCAGCCAGGCCTCAGCCCACCCCACAGTCCTAGTCAGACCCACAGCCTCCAGCCAGGCCTCAGCCCACCCCACAGTCCTAGTCAGACCCACAGCCTCCAGTCAGGCCCCAACCTAGAGTTCACACCCCCCGACCCATGGTGCTCACCCCACAGCCTTCACCTCTAATCGACATTGGCTTATTTCCCACGTGTTGAGATATTAAACTTTGTCAAAGGATGTAAATCCTTAAAAGGCTGTAACCTGATGTCTAGACGAGGCTGTAACCTGATGTCTAGACGAGGCTGTAACCTGATGTCTAGACGAGGCTGTAACCTGATGTCTAGACGAGGCTGTAACCTGATGTCTAGACGAGGCTGTAACCTGATGTCTAGACGAGGCTGTAACCTGATGTCTAGACGAGGCTGTAACCTGATGTCTAGACTAGACGAGGCTGTAACCTGATTAGTGCTCAGGTATTTCGAGATACAAATGCTAACAGTCTTCCAGTCTTAAACTTCAGCTACAATGCACGTGCAGTCAATGAGACGTTCTACCTGCTACACAGCAACCAACCAAAATGGCTGATGGCAACGCCGGACCCCTAATGGCTGCATGGTAGCAGGGCCGGTAGGAAGAAGTCACAAATAGACAAAAGTTTAATGGTGGCAGCAGACAGGAAAATAGTTGCTGCTACCTTTCCCAATTTCAGCCTTTCACAGACCATTTTTTTTCTTCAAATCAGACATTCTATCATCTTCCTTGCCACTATTTCACCCCTGAAGTCATTCTCGCCCCACAATTTAGAAGGGACTCTTATAACCTGGCTTTTTAGGGACTTCTCTGTCTCCACACATTTCCACCTGTCACCTTTTCATCTCCATAAAAACTCTGCCCCTGTTTGAATCTGGTCAAATCATTGCTGTCTGTCTGTGGCATTATTTCAAGGATTCTCCAGCCACCTGTCCTGTCCCTTCCTATTCCCTCCTCTTTTTCTCCATTTGTAATTCTGCCCGGGAGGGAGGATTATGCGAGGGAAGGCATGCGTGTCAAAGGGAAATTTAGCGGGTAAAGACAGCCCAGATTGGCGGGATGAATTAAGGCGATAAGAGGGGAGAGGGAGTGGAGGAACCATAGAGCAAAACACCTCAGCCATGTTGGTCATTTCAGAGGGCTCTTCTTTCCCCTTCCTCCTCAGGAGCGGCAAGGCAATATCTAAATGAATAACCTGATGAAATGAGTTTGTGCGGCGGACTTTCTGCTGTTTGACTTTCCCATCTGGATTAGTGCAGGCTGAATAGACGCTCTGTTACTTTTGTTACAACTGTCGCAATTCACTGTCGGAATTTGGCCCCCCCGACAAGATAAGAGGGCCCTGCCTCATTAGCATGTCATTCCATATGCAGGGCCTCCATTACCTGAGAGGGAGCTCACGGACAAAACAGACTATTACACCAGTAGAACATGTTCTATTACATGACTAGGAGAGAACACAGAACATGGACTATTATATTAGAACACAGAAAAAGGGACTGTTAAGTAGGTTAGAACCCAGAACATGGACTATTACACGAATAACAGAGAACATAGAACCCAGAACATGGACTATTACACGAGTAGCAGAGAACAAAGAACCCAGTTCATGGACTATTACACAAGTAGCAGAGAACATAGAACCCAGAACATGGACTATTACACGAGTAGCAGAGAACATAGAACCCAGAACAAGGACTATTACACGAGTAGCAGAGAACATAGAACCCAGAACATGGATTATTACACGAGTAGCAGAGAACAAAGAACCCAGTTCATGGACTATTACACAAGTAGCAGAGAACATAGAACCCAGAACATGGACTATTACACGAGTAGCAGAGAACATAGAACCCAGAACATGGACTATTACACGAGTAGCAGAGAACAAAGAACCCAGTTCATGGACTATTACACAAGTAGCAGAGAACATAGAACCCAGAACATGGACTATTACACGAGTAGCAGAGAACATAGAACCCAGAACATGGACTATTACACGAGTAGCAGAGAACATAGATCCCAGAACAAGGACTATTACACAAGTTGCAGAGAACATAGAACCCAGAACATGGACTATTACACGAGTAGCAGAGAACATAGAACCCAGAACATGGACTATTACACGAGTAGCAGAGAACATAGATCCCAGAACAAGGACTATTACACGAGTAGCAGAGAACATAGAACCCAGAACATGGACTATTACATGAGTAGCAGAGAACATAGAACCCAGAACATGGATTATTACACGAGTAGCAGAGAACATAGAACCCAGAACATGGATTATTACACGAGTAGCAGAGAACAAAGAACCCAGTTCATGGACTATTACACAAGTAGCAGAGAACATAGAACATGGACTATTACACGAGTAGTAGAGAACATAGAACATGGATTATTAAGCAGGTTGGCATTTTATTGTCATGAATCTTGCCCTGGAGGCAACTCTGCAGAGTGGTCACTAGCTGGCACAGCCACAAATTCATACATTCTTATTTTAAACATAACCCTAACCACACTGTTAAGCATAATGTCTAACCCTGATCTTAAATTACATCCAAAAAGCACATTGTGGTTTTCAGATATTTTTACGATATGGCCAATTTTAACTTTGCAGCTGGCCCATCTAGTGGAAATGGGTCAGTTCTGCCTCCTGGGCAAGATTCATGAAAATAAACATCAACCTGCAACTACATGAGTAGGAGAGAAAACGGAACAAGGACTATTACAGGAGAGAAAGAAAACAGAACAAGGACTAACACAGGAGAGAAAACAGAAGAGAAAACAGAACAAGGACTGATACAGGAGAGAAAACAGAAGAGAAAACAGAACAATGACTGATACAGGAGAGAAAACAGAAGAGAAAACAGAACAAGGACTGATACAGGAGAGAAAACAGAAGAGAAAACAGAACAAGGACTATTACAGGAGAGAAAGAAAACGGAACAAGGACTATTACAGGAGAGAAAGAAAACGGAACAAGGACTATTACAGGAAAGAAAACAGAACAAGGACTATTACAGGAAAGAAAACAGAACAAGGACTATTAAAGGAGAGAAAACAGAAGAGAAAACGGAACAAGGACTATTACAGGAGAGAAAGAAAACAGAACAAGGACTAACACAGGAGAGAAAACAGAAGAGAAAACAGAACAAGGACTGATACAGGAGAGAAAACAGAAGAGAAAACAGAACAAGGACTATTACAGGAGAGAAAGAAAACGGAACAAGGACTATTACAGGAGAGAAAGAAAACGGAACAAGGACTATTACAGGAAAGAAAACAGAACAAGGACTATTACAGGAAAGAAAACAGAACAAGGACTATTAAAGGAGAGAAAACAGAAGAGAAAACAGAACAATGACTATTACAGGAGAGAAAGAAGACTGAACAAGGACTATTACAGGAGAGAAAGAAAACAGAACAAGGACTATTACAGGAGAGAAAGAAGACTGAACAAGGACTATTACAGGAGAGAAAACAGAAGAGAAAACAGAACAAGGACTATTACAGGAGAGAAAGAAGACTGAACAAGGACTATTACAGGAGAGAAAACAGAACAAGGACTATTACAGGAGAGAAAGAAGACTGAACAAGGACTATTACAGGAGAGAAAAACAGAAGAGAAAACAGAACAAGGACTATTACAGGAGAGAAAGAAAACAGAACAAGGACTATTACAGGAGAGAAAGAAAACAGAACAAGGACTATTACAGGAGAGAAAGAAAACAGAACAATGACTATTACAGGAGAGAAAGGAAACAGAACAAGGACTATTACAGTAGAGAAAACAAAGAAAACAGACCAAGGACTATTACGGGAGAGAAAGGAAACAGAACAAGGACTATTACAGGAGGGAAAGAAGACAGAACAAGGACTATTACAGGAGAGAAAACAGAAGAGAAAACGGAACAAGGACTATTACAGGAGAGAAAGAAAACAGAACAAGGACTATTACAGGAGAGAAAGAAAACAGAACAAGGACTATTACAGGAGAGAAAGGAAACAGAACAAGGACTATTACAGGAGAGAAAGGAAACAGAACAAGGACTATTACAGGAGAGAAAGGAAACAGAACAAGGACTATTACATGAGAGAAAGGAAACAGAGCAAGGACTATTACAGGAGTAAATATGGACTATTGCAGGTGTATAAAACAGAGATTCATTACACAAGTGTCAAAAAGAAATAGTACAACATAAAACTACAAGTGATTAATGGGGAGATTCCTGTGACACGCAGTGACACCAAACAGAAGTTAGAACTATTCTCATTGCTACCTTGTAGTGTTACTTGGAAATACATCTAATACAGGACTCCAGTCACATTCAAGCTGCGAACATTTGTAAATCAAAGTGCCATTCCTCCTGAGATTAACAACTACTGAAACTAGAGACATTAATGAATGCATGCAGACATTAAACCAACAGAGCAATTCCCCACTTGGCCACAGTGTGGCAGTGTTGTACTGCCCAGAACAACCAGCGCCAGCAGCGGTTCCTTCCTCCCTGAGTCAATACTATAGATTCTAGTGAAGGAAATACATGGAGGCCCGAGACAGCCGTGCTTCATTAGTGGAACGGAGCAACAATAGTTATGCTTACAGCGGTGCCAATTACAATTAATTGGGGTTCCTGACTCTCCTGCTCGTCTCTGGGGAGCTGTGCTGTTCTAACAGTTAGCAGAGGCTGAGAGGCAGAAAGAAACATAGAAAACGTTTCAATGGAGTCATGGCTATTCTCTGTCGCAGAGTAACACACACTCACTCCCTCTCTCTCTCTCGCGCACACACACACACTTGAAAGATTCACACTCGCAGTCAGGGTTTTTCAATTATCGTCAATCGATATCCTAACAGAGTACGTCATATTTCCTGGTGTTACTGTCCACTCCACCAAGTCTCGTCTTCTCCAAAAGCCCATTGGTGAAGCGGGTAATCTGGGCCCTGAGTGCCCCATGACAGGGGTTGGGAGGTTTGGAGCCTGGCCTGCAGAGTGGCTGGACTGCTGTCTGTCTGTCATCTCTGCCTCCCTTCGTCTTCTACCGGTCTGGCTAGGGGGGGTGTCAGAAAAACATGAACAGGAACACACACCCTGTGTATCCTCAGTGTGCCCAGGGCCGTCTGAGACCATGTGTATCCTCAGTGTGCCCAGGGCCGTCTGAGACCGTCTGTATCCTCAGTGTGCCCAGGGCCGTCTGAGACAGTCTGTATCCTCAGTGTCCCAAGGGCCGTCTGAGACCGTCTGTATCCTCAGTGTGCCCAGGGCCGTCTGAGACCATGGTATCCTCAGTGTGCACAGGGCCGTCTGAGACCGTCTGTATCCTCAGTGTGCCCAGGGCCGTCTGAGACCGTCTGTATCCTCAGTGTGCCCAGGGCCGTCTGAGAGTCTGTGTGCCCAGGGCCGTCTGAGACAGTCTGTATCCTCAATGTCCCCAGGGCCGTCTGAGACAGTCTGTATCCTCAGTGTGCCCAGGGTACTAATGAGGGATCAGATGATGAATGGGGCCCCAGCTGGGCCATGCCGCCCCCAGCTGGGCCATGCCCACCGCCCCCAGCTGGGCCATGCCCACCACCCCAGCTGGACCATGCCCATCACCCCCAGCTGGACCATGCCCATCACCCCCAGCTGGGCCATGCCCATCACCCCCAGCTGGGCCATGCCCATCACCCCCAGCTGGGCCATGCCCATCACCCCCAGCTGGGCCATGCCCATCACCCCCAGCTGGACCATGCCCATCACCCCCAGCTGGTACAGTAGCTCATGTCTGCCTGCTGAGACAGCCAGTCAGGTGGGGCTTCTATCACCTCCACCACACCATCAAACACATTGCTTTGACCCTCTGGTTCTGCTCATTTAAAATGTCCCTGCAGGTTAACCAACCATTAACCCTTTAAAGTAAACCCCTTCTTAGGACACTAAGCCATCTTCCTCTCACCTTTAACCAGCATTGTCCTTTTCTTCTACTTGATATTATGAAGAGGGCAGATGTTGCTCATACTAACATGAAAACAACTGTCCTGAATATCTGAAATACAGAAAATAAGCAACATCATGAATGCAATTAGCCCATTTCTAAATAGTTAAAGCCCAGTGTTTCATGATGCAAAGGATTCAGTTTGAGTAAACACATCTGAAAAGAGTAAAATGGTGTTTTGACAATCACGCAACGCTCATTAAACAAACAATAAGGACAAGCTCATTAAAATAGAATACTTCCCCCTGCTTTGGATTATATTAAATAGGAGTCAATATTTTCCAGAGACAAATTCATTCGGTAATACACCAACTCTAATACACAGACATGAACACCGGCTCTCACATACGTTATGAGGGTGCAATTATAAACTCTGGTATCTACGGTTCCCTATCTCCTTCCTATATAAAACACCAAACACTGACTGTTACAGTAGATATTAGGAATCTGGCCTTCATGACAATGTGTTGTATTTACATGTAGGCCATTGTCTACTGTAGACTTTAGGGAGGGTGTAGGGCTGACTGACTGCAGATCTTATGTGATTCTGCTAAATACTATACTATCAGAAAACCCCCACGCAATCTATATATCATCAAGTGGGAATGCAAAGACACTGTACATATAAAATTGGGTGAACTTCACAAGACCCATTTTCAGGGCAAAGAAAACAAACTGATTGTATGCGTTTCATTCTGTAGGGATGCAACTAAAACCACGTCCCTGAATGAATGGAATCTGTATGGCTAGACAGAGGGGCTTCCACTAACTCCTGCCGTTCTGACTTTATTTCTCATCAGGAAGTATTATCTCTGGCTCCTAGCGTCAGAGGAGAAATACCAATCGGAAAGATATAGCCTGGGATCCAAACTGAGACAATGGTGAAATAGAGCATATCAGTTTGGATTCAAGGCTAGCGAACTCTAGCCTCCATCTCACTCTACTTTCCAAGTCCATATAAAATAATACATAAATAAGGAGAAGTTCTCAGGAGACGGTGCCGATTCATTTTGTCTGATAAAACAGCAGTAATTTGGGAGAGAGCCGTGGTTAATGAGAAGGACTTTGATGAGTAAATCCTGGAGCCCAGGCAGAGAGGAGCCTCGCTGATACCGTCTCCTCTCTACACTACAGCACTCCTCAGGTACCATCACGCCGAATGTGGAACGTTGTATGAATGTTGAGTTGTATCAGACGTTGTTGTACTTGTATTATGTTCTGAAGAATGTAAATACACACACACACTCCGGTGGCTCTGGATAGAACTACAAAAATGGTTTCAGTAATCTTGATATTACATTTTCATATTTCTTGTTTTCTATCTAAATCAGAGAGTAATAATATAAGTCTACTTCATGCAGCAATCCTTTCCTCAGTTGATTTCTAAGTTGCAGAGTAATTGGATCTCCAGCCAGTACACTGTAGTCTGCTAGGCAGCAGGGAAATGACATGAATGCCTATTAATCAGAGGATAATTGGAAACATATCTCTGATAAATGACACGGCTCCACTTACAGTCACGTACAAATTAGGCCATTTTCAACGACTCATTTCTTATCTCACTAAAGAAATGAAATGTTACATAACCCCACAGAGCAAATGGGATGCTGGTGGAGGGAAATAACAGAGACAAAACTAGGGACGGAAAATCCCTGGAACTTTCCTACAATTCACGTTTTCCAGAAATCCCACCGTTTGGAGGATCCTCAGATATCCTGCATATTCGTTGCTTATTCCAGGAATCTTCCAAGTGCAATTTATGGAAAACTTCAACAAACTTTTTGGAAAAGTCAGAAGAATTTTGCATAACTAATGTGTTTTTTGCAAAGCATATGGAACGTGTTTGTTCATGAATAATAACTTTGAATACAATGTTGTTCAAAGATAAAAGGTATTACGCTTGGGGAGCGTGTAGCACTCACCCTCCAATTGATACAAAGAAAAGCAATATTGTAAATGCTAGGGTCAAACTAATTTCAGCTTACATCTTTTCACGTGTTTACCTGTATTGTTTTACAGCATATTACCATATTGTTATGTAAATCACTGCTATTTACTGATGACTATGAATAACTGACAGTTTCACTAATGTCCTGCCTGATTATCATAATATCCTTTTTTCCTATATGGGCATTTATGAACAATGAATATGAATAGGGTTATATGTCCATTATCCACAGCTTGACATGAATCATGCATAGGGAAACAAGAGACTTATTATTCAAATGTGTGTCATCTCTCCCCCACCCTAATTCTCCACTCTCATTTCTTCCTGATGAAAGAGAGTGGGATCTACTAATGAGTTCCTTTGGCCTCATATTAATCATGTTAATGCTGCTTCCTGTCCAACAGAGATAATCAACTACAGTGGATCCTATCCACTATCCATACAGCAAATATGGATGGAGTCTAGGGCTTGAGTAACACAGTAGTACTAACTCGCTCTGCTCCTCCTTTCTCCCGTCAGCTCCTCCGTTCCTCCTCGAGGTGACTTACCAGTACTTCTGCCACTGGTCCTCCTCAAAGATGTCCTCTGGAATGGGATCAATAAGGACGAGGTCTGACACCTGCCTGAGGACGGACGGACGGATGGACAGACAACACAATGAGAAAAAGAGAGGACACAGAAAGAGAAATAAAAAGTGGGCCTCCAGTGTCCGTTCTGACCCATCCCCTATACCCTTCCTGTCCTGTCCTATCTGTAATGAGTGTGAGAAGGATGTCTCTGCTCCGGTTGTCTGTCTGCTCTAGGCCCACTGGCAGACAGATGGATGGGCCCACACCCCATCACCACATCCAGGGAGGAATATATTTTGTTCTGCAGGTGTCATCCTCTCACCATCGCTTAATTTACTCTCTTAACTGCCGCACATCACGGCTGATGAAACACTAAATCTCTCACCTCGGCCGGGAGGCTGATCCCTCCCTGCTCGTGTTAATCACTAGGTTTCTCAGACATTGGTGTTTGTGGGGAGTGGGGGTAGAGAATGTATGATGTCCCTGGGTTTGATGCAGTGCTGAGTCTAGCTACAGATTGTGATGATACTTTAGAAGTACTGGAGTTACTGTAGTCAATCATGTGAGAGGGAATAGGACGGAACTCAAACAGGGATGAGAAAGTGAGAATGTCAAAAACTGTGCAAAGCTTTCCCATTCATTTGGGATGGAAGCATAAAGCTGAATCTACACAATCACTTTTGAGATATGAACATATCGACCAACTTTTGGAGTGAACCTATCACTCTAAGCGATCTCAATATATTTTGACTTGTGGCAAGTTAGGCAACAAGAAACGAGTTAGCCTATATTTTCCATTGAGATCCCATTGCTAGGTGGGCAGGGAGACTCACGCGTCATGGATATGGCTGTAGAACCTGGCGTTGAGCGTGCCCAGTTCAGACCCCACCAGGATGAGAGGCATGGGTAGACCAGCTAAACCGATGAGGCGGTGGAGGTTGTCCACCATTCTGTAGGGGGGGAAAGACATCAATCAATTCATCAAACGTATGTCTTTACATCAAAGCTGTCACAAAGGGCTTTTACAGTAAAGCACATCAACCCCTAAGTCGGCAGCTATACCATAATAACAGAAACACTGCAATTGAAACCCTTGAAATCAGCCAATGTAAAGTAGCCTAGTGGAAGAAGCCCCTGGCTACTTTGCCTTGTAAAGCAGGATAGATCCAGACAGAAAATCATCCAAAAGAAAAAGAGAGAGGGAGCATCATCATCAGGTGAAATGCAGCTCCCCACAGACAGCCATCTGTTGTGTTGGGTCTCTTACACTCATAAATCAACATTGGAGGGAAGAGGCTGGGATGAAGAGGTTTCACTGCAGCAGCAGGGAGCAGACAGGATTGCAGTCATCAAACCCTCAGCTTGCCAGCTTATTGAATTCTGGGTAATTGATTGCTTGTATCGGAAGACGGCGGCTGCCTGCCTGCTCTGCTGTTAGCCTGGGGCAGATCCCAAGGTAACAGAGACTGCTGACCTGACCGTCCACATACAACCACATCCATCCATCACTTAGATTTAATGCTCAACAACACGTTACTTTGTCAGCCAAAGAGATTAGGAGAGAGTCAAGGACAGGGCAGGCCATGGCAGGGAGATGGTGGGGCAGTGGACCCCGATGTCTCTGATTGGACAATCCATGAGGTGGCCCCACATGGCGCTTAGCCAAGGGGAATACAAAATCTGATAGGGAATGGTGTGTGTGCTTGTTGAGAATCAGGACTTTAGAATAACTTGCATCAAACACCTGTTACCGTGACTGTAGTAGTAGACTATTAAGTAACACTATTTTTTTTTGGTACTTTTTACACCTTTTTCTCCCCAATTTGGTGATATCCAATTGCCAGTTACAGTCTTATCTCATCGCTGCAACTCCTGTATGGACTTGGGAAGAGGCGAAGGTCGAGAGCCGTGCGTCGTCCGAAACACGACCCTGCCAAGCCGCACTGCTTCTTGACCCACTACCCGCTTAACCCGGTAGCCAGCCGCACCAATGTGTCGGAGGAAACACCGTACACCTAGGGAACCGTGCCAGCGAGCATGCACCCGGCCTGCCACAGGAGTCGCTACAGCGTGGTCGGACAAGGATATCCCGGCCGGCCAAACCCTCCCATAACCCGGACGATGCTGGGCCAATTGTGCGCCGCCCCATGGGTCTCCTGCTCGCGGCCGGCTGTGACACAGCCCGGTATAACCCGGATCTGTAATGACGCTTCTAGCACTGCCTTAGAGCGCTGCGCCACTCAGGCCTATTAGGTAACACTTTATATTAACAATTTACATTGCAGTATAACAAGCAGTTATACGTAATACTTTAAAATGACAGGATAGAGAAAACAAGATGCTTACCGTCCAGTGGTTGACATCCCCCAGACTTTCTCCGTCCCTGTACTTTCATTTTGCAGGACTCTTTTGCTGAACCCCAGTCCCACTCTGTCATAAGTGCACACCTGAGCGTGGGAAAATGGGAAAATCAATCAATCAAATTTATTTTTTCAATCCTTTTTCGTATCAGTAGTTGTCACAAAAACATTGCAAATATTGTCCTGGTTCCAATAATATCATACACAATCATCTTCTGGTCAGGGAATGTAGTCCATAAATTTGTTTGTACCAGAAAAAATAAAACCCTTCTAGAACTGTTGAATCATTAACAGTTGCCTGAAACGATGTGCTGTATTTCTCCTTACCTTGGTTAGCAGTGCAATGTTCTCTTGTACATGGAACCAGATGTCAGAGGACATACCAGTGGGGGCATCCAGTATGACTACACAGGAAACAGAGTAGTTAGGGCTTACATCTGAGAGGAGATGAGTTGTGTTGACATTTCTGGCAAACTAGCAGACTTACCAACTGGCTGTCCTTGTCCTTTGCACATCAGGTGCATCTTTTGACCTAAACCGATATCTATTATTTCACCATCTGAAAAAAAAAGATACATATTAATCAATGCTGATAATCTTAATCATAATGTAAGGGTTTTATTGGCCTTCTGTACACATTAAAGAATAAAGTTGAGGGAGGAAGGTGAATGTCATGTCTGCAGCAGGTTACCTTCTGGCAGTAACAGTTGGCCCTCTCTTTGCAATGATGCATAGTTCAGAAAGGGAGGGATGAGGATGATGAGGAGGAGACATTTTCCAACTGAGGTAACAGTCGACCAGCACCTGTTCGTTTTAGGCCCTTGTTGTGGTCGATATTGTTGTTGATGACTGGTCTCTCCTGAACCTGCAGTCTGTCTGTCAGTCTGTCATAGGAGAATAATAATCAACATGTTATATCAAAGTGTGGATAAGCTACCTAGCTAGCAGTTACAGATGTCAGAAAGCCATAGTTACATAACCATGTGTGTCAATCAAAATGCCTCTACAATGAGCCTTGGAATGGCTTTAACTAAAACATTGTGTCCACATGTAAGTTAAGTCATGTAGTCAGTGTAAAGTTAATGGAAGATCGTAATATCAGGGCTAGGTATAGCAATTACCTAGGCTACTAGCTATGCCTTGCGGTAGTACTTAGCTAGTTCAGTTTGATTCGAACATCTGAGAGGAGATGGTAGTGGTGTTGACATTTCTGTCTCGCTAGTAGATTAGCAGCCTATCGAAGCACAGTAGATAGCTACCTTTTTGTATGTCCTAGCATCTCCAGTGCCTTCTTGACCGTCTGTCCTTCTGCGCATTTTTGAGTGTCAAGTTTTAATAAAGTATTATATAAACTATCTATCGATCTACTAGCTGAAATCGGGACGTAAATGCACAGGATTGAATGAATGCACCGCCTTAACTAGAACTTCCTGGAAATGTACAGACGCCGAAATAGGACAATGCTTGTACCTCAGAGTCGACACTGCAGCAGAAATGAGTGTTCTGTGTTCACTTTCCATAGTGTCTTGCTGCTGCATTATGGGGATATGGTCATTCATGTGTTCCTATTGGACTAAACACAACCTAACTAAACTGCAAATGCATCCATCGCGTTTGTAGAGTCACAAGCTTGATAGGCATTATGTGCTAGTAAAGTATGTTCGATTTTTTTTTTTTTATATGACAAGCCTGATGGAAACAGAACATTTTCGGCAAACTTTCCAAATGTCGACAAAACAAATATCGCTAGACAAGGTGGGATCTTTTTGTGTCGGTAAAATGAATTATGCGAGAAATGTCAGTGGAAACGCTTTTATGTGCAAACATTGATATAATAGGCTAACAATCATATCGAAGTAAACATCTTGTGTGGTCCTTACACTACGACTCATCGGGAAAGCATGCAGTTTATTAGGCTACAGATTAAATCAATTATGATGAACGTCACAGGGCTTGATGCTCCTTTCCAATAAATATCCAGGGTCTTATTCTGGTGACATGATAATTGATGCTTGGCTGCCTGTTTGACAAATAAAAACAACGTAGCTCTTTTGTCCATAATAATAATGTCATCGTGTGTAGCCTACACCTGCGCTCTAGCCCAGTGTTTCCCAGACTAGGGTGGCACGGGGGTCCCAGTTTTCCTCTTGTCATGTCAGTCATTGCATACCTTATGCCGCGTTCATGTACTAGTCGGAACTAGGAAACTCTGGCATTTCTGACTAGCTAACTGGTTGTAGTTATACATGTGCCTCGTACAAGAAATCAGTCGGAAAGAGTCGGAAAGAGTTTCCTAGTTCTGATTAGAGTGTGAACGTGTCATTAAAGAGCCTTTTATAACTTGGCAGAAATGTCCAGATCAACTAGCTCATGTCAGCTAACGTTTTTTAGCTAGGTTTTTTAGCCTATAGACTTTGTTGTAATGTTTGAGTCATTTAAATATTTCATGAATACACATTAGACATGGCAAAATGTATAGAATTGCAATAAAATTAGCTTTAAAACTGCTAAATGTTCTCTCCACCAACAAGAGGGGTGTGAACAGTTTGGATCATGAACAGCGCTTGTGCCCATTGAAATAGATGCGCCCATGGGCACCTGGGATGTTCCCCAATGCTGGAAGGAGGGCCTGTTGGTAGAGTGGTAAAGTTTGGGAACCCCTGCAGGGCTTTTGGCTAGAGCGCATGTGCCAATACAAGTGAGCACACTCTATTTAACGCAACATTTTTTGGTGAGAAAACCATCAGTAGAGTTGAAAATGCAATGGATACCCATTTAACTTGTATTTTTTTATTCTGTACATGGGAATTTAACTGCAAAATGTGCACTACATTATCAAGAACAGCTTTGTATCTGCAACAAGTCAATTTGATGGAAACACACTTCTGGAGGTGTTTATCGCATATTGTTTTTAATGCAGATTTTAGAATAATTGCATGAAAATCTGGATTGGATGGAAACCTAGCTTGTTTCTCTGAATTGCCTTGTGAAAACCTAACACTGTAAGATAATATTTCATAACTTAGCTAGTCATGTTGGCAATAATAGCTTTCAAACCATGTACACCTGACCTAGATTGTGATTTATAATAGGCTGTTTTTGGATTGCGTAAACAACAACAGTACAAAAAGTACAGTAAATGTTAAATGCACATAAAATCAACAGTGTTATGTTTGGAATCAGTCTGTGGCCAGGTGAACTGTTGTGTACTTACCTTTGGTCTAATCATGTTTGCATTATCTCCAAACTGTTCCCTTTCAATTGCTGCCATGTTTATGCATATGTTTATGATATTTATCTGTAAGAAACATTTCAATATAGCCCTATTCATAAGGCCAATAGGCCAAACCTCTCCAAAATGTCACATTGTGTAAAATCTTTCTATGCCTTGAAGCGTCTTAAAATAACATTTAATATTGACAAACAAAAATAGCACTATTGTGAGGATAGGTCCTTAATAAGACTGAATGGAGAAGGTATTCAACAATAGCATGCTGTTAGTAACAAATATAGTAGATTAAAATGGATACATGAATTAGTACATTCAACACGTTCAGTTTTCAGGCATCAATAGTGGCCTAGCCTAACACATTGCCAATGTCATTTCTTCCTCTCTGCGTTGGAGTTCGTAACCAGCTGAGCAGCTACCAACAGGAGAACACCATTCTCCGGAGCCCATTGAATGCTGATGTTGTCTTTGGGGATTAACTCTCCATGGCATTGCAACACTGGTGTCCCAGTCACAGTTCGAATGGCTTCACTGAGGTAAGAGCCTCCGTCACGCAGCAGCCATGTTGGCTCCCCAGGGGAAAGAGCAGGGCTCAGAGGGGATGGACACTGGAATCCTCAGGGGATGTCATCTGGATGCTGGAAACTCCTAAATGGGATAATTAAGTTTGTGTGACTTGTTTGCCTCTCTCTCTCTTGTTTGTCTCTCTCTCGCTCTCATTCACTCACTCACTCACTCACTCATGACTCACTCACTCTGTTTTACAATGGTTCACATTAAATTTCCCTGATCTGTTCTGATGTTTTGAGTTGCTTGATGATTTCTGTGCAAGATGCTGAAGTGAAGAGGGAGGGTTGCAATATATCTGAATATCTCCAGGGGTCCCTGTATTCCATGAGCTCGGACATACAGTATTCTGCTCTCTCAAACTTCAACATAAGCAATGAATGAATGACAGTGAACTGGACCAAAATAATAGCTTTTTCATGGTGACTTTAAAATCTCACAGGTGTGTAAAGAAGAAGGGGCCAATAGAAATAGAGATGCATGCAAACTGAAAGAGTGTACAATACAGCTTTACTGTGAGGAAAATCAGGTTGGATTTTTAGCCTGGCTGAACCAGACTGAACACTGTGCTGTGCTCTCCATTGTTTCACTTTAAACAACAGTGAAATGTACTGTAGAGCAACCAGTTTGGATTCCAGGCTATTGGATCAGCTTACTTCAAAAGAAATATCCAAAACTACGAGTGATAAAAACTTTTCAGTAAGGGGCCAGTCAGTCAAGCTGTGATGGGGAAACAATTTAGTTTTAAGTGTAATGCAGCCTAATTCATGCAAATTGATATTTTTATACGTTGGGTGTAGGTTAGCAAAGAGCATCGACTGGCTTGCGTCATCTAGGGACATCCATATTGATGATTGTCTGCATCATTTAAGAACAGCACAGCAACCACTGACTGCATCTATTGTCAGGATGGCATTTGCTCTCTGCTGCCTGCTAACATCTCACAGACTACAGAGAACACTGTAAATCCCTAAATGGGAACAATTCTGAAGATTAAAACTGGGTACATCAGTCTATGGAACAGAGATAAAAAATGTGAGACATCAGTAGTGCATCCGACTGCTGGGGTAATCTGTCATATGATCACAAACATCACACATGCTGTTTAACCAATGTGTCAAACATAGAACTAGGAATTATAATACTAGAATGGACATGAACCTTCTTATGATGGGATAAAATTCAGACATTTTGGTCAGGGAGTTGGTCAACCATGATTTGGCAGTGCTGTGATAAGATATTGTGTAAAATAATGATTTATCTGCACTGTATGTTTATTAGCTAGCTAGCCAGCCAGTTTTAGAGAAATTATTCCCATATTTTTTTTAATTAACTACCAATATGCCAACATTCCATTCAAACAATACAGTCAATCGACACTAATTAAATTACACCATTTCTGATATATCACATGCCTTACTTTTATTTTCCTGCATAAGTAAAAGTAGGATTAATGTTGATTTAAATGGAATGTTTTTGTCTTCCCTTCTCACCATCCTGCATCTCTTCTCAAACTGTCTAATTAACCTGGGAGAGGAACAACTTTAGACAGACCATTGGCATGACTCTCCTGTGAAGACCTGAAGGATCAGGTTACAGTGGGTCCGCTCTGATGTGCCCTCTCTGACGCAGAGAGGGAGAGGTGGAGTGATCCGCTTTATGGCGGTTGTAAGTACTCTGCTTCCGGGCTCTGTAGTATTGAGATTGGAATATGTGACTGTGGGACACAGAGAGAGACTTGGCCAAACTTTAACATCAAAAGGTTGAATGATGAAATAGTATTTCGGTAAATCCGGACAGTTGGGTGGTCGGTGGGAAACCAAAGAACAATCCTGTCGAATTTGTTAATAATTTGTGATGTAACTAAAGAAGGTAGGACAACATAACTGTATCTCTTAATGTATATATTTCCCAGTTGTCAGGGTCACATCCAAATGTGGGGGAATGTGTATGATTAAATATGAAACTATTTGTGTAAGATGTAATTTGATGTAAGCCTTATAAATTAGATAATTGTTTGTCATATGACGTCTTAACCAAGTCAGTGGCCAGTCCCCTTGAGCACAGACATTACACGGTGTCATAATATTAATTAGACCAGAGAGCATGGAGTGGTAGCTAGATGTTGAAATGGTTGACAATTTAAATAAAGACCAGTTATGCTGAAAACGTTACAAATGGTTAAGAAATCTACTACTGTATAGAACAAGCAGACTAAGGCGTGAGCCAGATGTTGCAAAATGGTTTAAACTAAAAATCTACCAAAGGACAAGAACAGAGAAAGTGGAGATCATCCCCACGCTGAAATGGTTAAGAAATCTACAAAATAAAGACCAATTATTCAGTCTGCAGCTGTTTAAGTACTTTAGTCTGGTAAACTCGACCGATCAAACGACCGAATGGTATTCTGAAAGAGACTTTCCGTCAACTTTATCATACAGACGGACCGGCGATCACAGAGAGGGACAACAAAGGCATACACTCGTAAATATGTCAATTGCAATTTATTTTAGAACGAGTGGCTGTTCATGTTTAAAAGGGGTAGCATTTCCATGAGCTTGGTTATTAACTGTATGTACTTGTCACGCCCTGGTCTTAGTATTTTGTGTTTTCTTTATTTATTTGGTCAGGCCAGGGTGTGACATGGGTTTATTTTGTGGTGTGTTTTTGTATTGGGGTTTTTTCGTAGGTTTTGGGATTGTGGCTTAGTGGGGTGTTCTAGCAAAGTCTATGGTTGCCTGAGGTGGTTCTCAATCCGAGGCAGGTGATTCTCGTTGTCTCTGATTGGGAACCATATTTAGGCAGCCATATTCTTTGAGTGTTTCGTGGGTGATTGTTCCTGTCTCTGTGTTTGTTGTTCACCAGATAGGCTGTATAGGTTTTCACATTCCGTTTGTTGTTTTTGTATTGTTCGTGTTTCATCTTTGTTAAAGATGTATATTATTAACCACGCTGCATTTTGGTCCGACTCTCCTTCGACGGAAGAAAACCGTAACAGTACTCTGCCTTTCCCGGCTCTTGAGCTGTCCCCACCCCTTTCCTTTGTCTACCAAGTCGTCACATCGGTTTCGTCCCCTAGGTACTTTTTCTTTGTATCATGTTAGTAACCAATGTATGACCTATTGTGTCTGTGTTTATGTAATTCTGTGTGATTTGGTTAGTTAGTAAATAAATAATTAAGCAAATTTGTATATCGCTGATTCATAATTTATGCTAGGGTTTGTGCAGATATCCAAGGGTTTGCGACATTCAGAATACGACTGATGGGGTAATAATACATTAATAAGTGACTGTAATCGATAAGATATTAAAATATCTGAAGAGTTACATTTGGGAAATAGAAACTCTTTAAACAACGCTTTCCCATGGTGCTCCGACTTCCTAGTGAATTAATGTTTACATGATTCGTTTAATCACGTAATGATAATTACACAGAGAATTGATTTGGTAATATAACAGTCTTCACATAACCAACGTTAGGACACAATGTAAACAATCAGTCACAACATCTTACTTGGATGAGGTGAATACCCCACTTACTATGTATCTGGAAAAAGGCTATATATATCAAATTAATTTTCTTACAGAATCACACTATGTCAATGACACACTCAGTGCTTCATTTACCAAATTTCATTTGAGTGGCCTCTTTGTTAATTCTCTAGCCCCCCTTTTGTTCCAGCACCTCCCGATTTGCAAATTAAGTACTTGATACACTAACATGTCACTCACAGAGTAATATATCTAATCCTTGGTTTACACAGGAATTGTCTGAGAAATGACAGGAAATAAATGTATCTCTTGCTAAAATGTAGCTTGGGCTAAAGGCTAGACTGACTGATTCTACGTCTGATTGGCAGTCCTTCAGCTATTTCATAAATAGATGTCTATCTCTGTTTAGAAAAGCAAAATCAACATATTTCTTGAATTGTGTATCTGAGAGTGGTGGTAATCCAGATAACTTTTAGAAAGAGGTCAAATTTTTGAAACAGAACTCGACCCCATCATTGCCCCAGAAGGTTGACAGCTTCTGGTCCCATACAAGACAACATTTTAATTTGTGTTTTTTTTTTTGTAACGATTTCGCTTCAGGTGGCCACATGTTTGAAAGGAAAGTTTCAAAAAAGTAATGTCATTCCACTAGAGGGAGTCATTTAGTCACCCCAGAACAGTGATGCTCTAAAAGACTCACATACACTATTTTCATTTCAGCATTTGATGTCTATGATGTATTAAGTGCTTTGCCAAAGATTGATGTTCAAAAAAATCCATAGGGACTGATTCACTTGATCTCTTCTTACCAGTGGTGTAAAGTACTTAAGTAAAAAATACTTTAAAGTACTACTTAAGTATTTTTTTGATTATGTGTACTTTACTATTTATATTTTTGACAACTTTTACTTTGACTTCACCTTAATCCTGAAGAAAAGAATGTACTTTTTACTCCATACATTTTCCCTGACACCCAAAAGTGCTTGTTGCATTTTGAATGCTTAGCAGCACAGGGAAATGGTTCAATTCACACACTTATCAAGAGAACATCCCTGGTCATCCCCATTGCCTCTGATCACTATAGACAAATGCTTTAATTGTAAATTATGTGTTGTGTTGGAGCGTGCCCTTGGCTATCCATACGTTTTTTTTAAACAAGAAAATGCTGTTTTTTTGGCTTGATATAAGGAATAAGAAATTATTTAAACTTTTGATACTTAAGAATATTTGAGCTATTACATTTACTTTTGATACTTACATATATTTCAAACAAAATACTTTTAGACTTTAACTCAAGTAACATTTTACTGGGTAACTTTCACTTTTACTTGAGTCATTTTCTATTGAGGTATCTTTACTTTTACTCAAGTATGACTAATGGACTACTTTTTCCACCAATGCTTCTTACTGTAGCTCTCTGCCCCACTTATTGCAGAACCATTGACCTATATTTTTTACTTGACGATTATTTCTGGTGTTTTCCCTAAGATCTGGGAAGTGGCACATGTCCTCCCCCTACATAAAGGAGTAGATAACTACCGTATAATTTCCAAATTATCCTGCCTTTCCAAAGTTTTAGAATCCCTGACCAACTCACAACAAATCACTTTTTTACTTCTAACTCTATTCTTAATGTGCACCAATCCGGTTTTAGACCTAGACATAATCAAAACATTGGTCGTGTACACAGATTTGTGACTCGCTTCAGGAAACTAGGCTTATGTCACGTGTCACTACTTCACAGGAGAGCCATTTGAACGTAAGCTTAGTTTTTTAATCAATATGCTTTTTTTTGGCAGAAATGCCTTCTGAAACATGTGCACTTTCATGTGCCGTAATAACAAACTTGTGTGCCATCTGTAAATAGGAATACAATTGTTGTCACGATCGTCATAATATATGGACCAAAGCGCAGCGTGATCTGGGTTCCACATATTTTTATTACTAAGTGAAACACACAGCAAAACAATAAACTCAACCGAAACGTGACGCTAACATAGTGCTCACAGGCAACTATACAAAGTCAAGATCCCACAAAGCACAATGGGGAAATGGCTACCTAAATATGATCCCCAATCAGAGACAACGATAAACAGCTGCCTCTGATTGGGAACCATACCAGGCCAACATAGATATACAATTCCCCTAGATAACCAATCCTTAATCACACACCGACCTAACCAACATAGAGAATAAACAGCTCTCTATGGTCAGGGCGTAACAATTGTTTAATTATGAGCCTAGCTGGTTTACCACAACAAAAAGCCAGCAACCTTCCCGCTATCCATGATTGGCAGAGATAATGAGTGGGCTGGACATGCCGAGAGATGAGTTCGGATTGGTCTGTCATGTAGCACGTTTCTGTCTATTTGAGCTGGTCAGTATGTGTAGGTAATCCTGTCTAATTCACCTTTTTTTCTAAATATATTGTGTAGTAGAACTGCATAAGTGTTGCTCTACACTTTCTGGAGGACTGACCTTTGAACTACAGTATGATAGCTAGTTTTGAAATCAGTGGAATTACAGTATGACACCAGTCTTCGGATTACAGATTTTTACCTTATCAGATCGGAGATTTGATCTCGCAACCTTTCAGTTACAAGTCCAACGCTTTAACCACCAGGCTATCTTCCACCCTGAGCCAATACATGTTAGAATCACCTTTGGCAGTGATTACAGCTGTGAGTATTTCTGTGTAAGAGCTTTGCACACATGGATTGTAAAATAAAACTGTTAAACCTCTGTCAAATTGGTTGTTTATCATTGCTAGATAGTCTTGCCATATATTTAAATAAAAACTGTAACTAGGCCACCCTGGAACATTCAATGTTATCTTAGTAAGCAACTCCAGTCTATATTTGCCTTGTGTTTAAGGTTCATGTCCTGCTGAAAAGTGAATTTGTCTTCCAGTGACTGTTGGAAAGCAGCCTGAACCAGGTTTTCCTCTAGGATTTTGCCTGTGCTTTCACTAAATGGCTAAAAGTATGAGTGCACGTGCTCATCGAACATCTCATTCCAAAATCCTGGGCATTGATATGGAGTTGGTCCCCCCATTTAACACAAACGCTCTACAACAAAGCTTTCTTAGTGTCCAGCACGCTTTCTCTGCCCTTAACCTTGTTCTGAACACCTCCAAAACAAAGATCATGTGTTTTGGTAAGGTGAATGCCCCTCTCCCCACAGGTGTGATTACTACCTCTGAGGGTTTAGAGCTTGAGATAGTCACCTCATACAAGTACTTGGGAGTATGGCTAGTTGGTACACTGTCCTTCTCTCAGCACATATCAAAGCTGCAGGCTAAAGTTAAATCTAGACTTGGTTTCCTCTCTCGTAATCCCTCCTCTTTCACCCCAGCTGCCAAACTAACCCTGACTCAGATGACCATCCGACCCATGCTGGATCAAGGAGAGGTAATTTATAGATCGGCAGGTAAGGGTGCTCTCGAGCGGATAGATGTGCTTTACCATTCGGCCATCAGATTTGGCACCAATGCTCCTTATAGGACACATCACTACACTCTATACTCCTCTGTAAACTGGTCATCTCTATATACCCGTCGCAAGACCCACTGGTTAATGCTTGTTTGTAAAACCCTCTTAGGCTTCACTCCCCCCTATCTGAGATATCTACTGCAGCTCTCATCCTCCACATACAACACCCGTTCTGCCAGTCACATTCTGCTAAAGGTCCACAAAGCACCCACATCCCTGGATCGCTCCTCTTTTCAGTTCGCTGCAGCTGGCAACTGGAACGAGCTGCAACAAACACTCAAACTGGACAGTTTTATCTCAATCTCTTCATTCAAAGACTCAATCATGGACACGCTTACTGATAGTTGTGGATGCTTTGCTTGATGTATTGTTGTGTCTACCTTCTTGCCCTTTGTGCTGTTGTCTGTGCCCAATAATGTTTGTACCATGTTTTGTGCTGCTACCATGTTGTGCTGCTGCCATGTTGTTGTCATGTTGTGTTGCTACCATGCTGTGTTGTCATGTGTCGGTGCCTTGCTGTGTTGTTGTCTTAGGTCTCTCTTTATGTAGTGTTGTAGTTCTTGTCGTGATGTGTGTTTTGTCCTCCCAGCATAAGGCCTTTTGCCATTTGGTAGGCCGTCATTGTAAAGAAGAATTTGTTCTTAACTGACTAGCCTAGTTAAATTAAGGTTAAATCAAATTAAAATAGAAGATGTTGGAACATTGCTGCGGGAACTTGCTTCCGTTCAGCCACAAGCATTAGTGAGGTTGGGCACTGATGTTGGGCAATTAGGCCTGGCTCACAGTCAGTGTTCAATCAATCCCAAAGGTGTTTGATGGGGTTAAGGCCAGGGCTCTGTGCAGGCCAGTCAAGTTCTTCCACATAGATCTCTGCAAACCATTCATGTATGGACCTCGCTTCGTGGATGGGGGCATTGTCATGCTGAAATAAGAAGGGACCTTCCCCAAACTGTTTCCACAAAGTTGGAAGCACAGAATCGTCTAGAATGTCATTGTATGCTGTAGCGTTTAGATTTCGATTCACTGGAACTAAGGGACCTAGCCTGAACCATGAAAAACAGCCCCAGACCATTATTCCTCCTCCACCAAACTTTACAGTTGGCACTATGCATTGGGACAGTTCTTGTGCTGATGTTGCTTCCAGAGGCGGTTTGGAACAGTTTGGAACTCGGTAGTGAGTATTTTTCTTCAGCACTGTGATCCCATTCTGTGAGCTTGTGTGGCCTACCACTTCTCGGCTAAACCGCTGTTGGTCCTAGATGTTTCCACTTCACAATAACAGCACTTACAGTTGACCGGGGCAGCTCTAGCAGGGCGGTGGCAGGAAAGGTGGCATCCTATGACGGTGCCATGTTGAACGTCACTGAGCTCTTCAATACAGGCCATTCTACTGCCAATGTTTGTCTATGGAGATTGCATGTTTGTGTTCCTGATTTTATAAATCTTGCTAGCAACTGAGGTGGCTGAAATAAACAAAATCCCCTCATTTGAATGGGTGTAGCTCTATTCCTTTTATTTATATCCTAGATAACTCCCTAGTCCTTGCAGAAGACAAACATAATTCATTTCTTTGCCACATTTTTTGCAGTTTTACTTTAGTGCCTTATTGCAAACAGTATGCATGTTTTGGAATATGTTTTATTCTGTACAGGGTTTCCCTATTTTTTCCCTCTGTCATTTAGATTAGTTTTGTGGAGTAAATTCAATGTTGTTGATACATCCTCAGTTTTCTCCTATCACAGCCATTAAACTCTATAAATGTTTTAAAGTCACCCTTGGCATCATGGTGAAATCCCTGAGCAGTTTCCTTCCTCTTCAGCAACTAAGTTGCACCATCCAAAGTGTAATAAATAAGTTCAACATGCTCAAAGGGATATTCAAGGTCTGCTTTTTAAAATGTTTTGCCCTTCTACCAATACTGTAGGTTCCCTTCTTCACAAGGTATTAGAAAGCCTCCCTGGTCTTTGTGGTTGAATCTGTGTTTAAAATTCACTGCTCAAGTGAGGGACCCTACAGATAATTGTATGTGTGGGGTGCAGAGATGAGGTAGTCATTCAAAAATCAGTTTAAACACTATTATTGCACAAAGAGTGAGTCCATGCAACTTATTATGTGACTTGTTAATCAAATGTTACTTCTGAACTTATTTAGGCTTGCCATAACAAAGGCGTTGGATACTTACTGACTCAAGACATTTCAGCTCTTCATTTTTTATTAATTTGTCAATTTGACATTGTGGGCTATTGTGTGTAGGCCAGTGACACAAAATCTCAATTGAATGCTGTGAGAATGCTGTTCATCGACTACAGCTCGGCATTCAACACCATAGTACCCTCCAAGCTCGTCATCAAGCTCGAGACCCTGGGTCTCGACCCCGCCCTGTGCAACTGGGTTCTGGACTTCCTGACGGGCCGCCCCCAGGTGGTGAGGGTAGGCAACAACATCTCCTCCCCGCTGATCCTCAACACTGGGGCCCCACAAGGGTGCGTTCTGAGCCCTCTCCTGTACTCCCTGTTCACCCACGACTGCGTGGCCATGCACGCCTCCAACTCAATCATCAAGTTTGCGGACGACACAACAGTGGTAGGCTTGATTACCAACAACGACGAGACGGCCTACAGGGAGGAGGTGAGGGCCCTCGGAGTGTGGTGTCAGGAAAATAACCTCACACTCAACGTCAACAAAACTAAGGAGATGATTGTGGACTTCAGGAAACAGCAGAGGGAACACCCTCCCCCATCCACATCGATGGAACAGTAGTGGAGAGGGTAGCAAGTTTTAAGTTCCTCGGCATACACATCACAGGCAAACTGAATTGGTCCACTCACACAGACAGCATCGTGAGGAAGGCGCAGCAGCGCCTCTTCAACCTCAGGAGGCTGAAGAAATTCGGCTTGTCACCAAAAGCACTCACAAACTTCTACAGATGCACAATCGAGAGCATCCTGGCGGGCTGTATCACCGCCTGGTATGGCAACTGCACCGCCCTCAACCGTAAGGCTCTCCAGAGGGTAGTGAGGTCTGCACAACGCATCACCGGGGGCAAACTACCTGCCCTCCAGGACACCTACACCACCCGATGCTACAGGAAGGCCAAAAGATCATCAAGGACATCAACCACCCGAGCCACTGCCTGTTCACCCCGCTGTCATCCAGAAGGCGAGGTCAGTACAGGTGCATCAAAGCTGGGACCGAGAGACTGAAAAACAGCTTCTATCTCAAGGCCATCAGACTGTTAAACAGCCACCACTAACATTGAGTGGCTACTGCCAACACACTGTCAATGACACTGACTCTACTCCAGCCACTTTAATAATTGGAATTGATGGGAAATGATGTAAATATATCACTAGCCACTTTAAACAATGCTACCTTATATAATGTTACTTACCCTACATTATTCATCTCATATGCATACGTAGATACTGTACTCTATATCATCGACTGCATCCTTATGTAATACATGTATCACTAGCCACTTTAACTATGCCACTTGGTTTACATACTCATCTCATATGTATATACTGTACTCGATATCATCTACTGTATCTTGCCTATGCTGCTCTGTACCATCACTCATTCATATATCCTTATGTACATATTCTTTATCCCCTTACACTGTGTATAAGACAGTAGTTTTTTTTGGAATTGTTAGTTAGATTACTTGTTCGTTATTACTGCATTGTCGGAACTAGAAGCACAAGCATTTCGCTACACTCACATTAACATCTGCTAACCATGTGTATGTGACAAATAAAATTTGATTTGATTTGATTTGATTTGAATAATGTTACAGCCTAAATAAATTCAGGCTGTAACACAACAAAATTTGAAATAAGTCAAGGGGTGTGAATACTTTCTGAAGGCACTGTATTTATTAATTGAATGGTTCCCCCATCGATCGGGTTTAACGTTTAAAAAACATACTGATGAGCTAGCTATTAAAAAAAATGGATCTTGCTTCTCCCTAAACAGCAGGAAGCAGATTTTACAGTCAACTTTCTTGCCAGTTGTTGACTATGGTGACACCATTTACACAGAATGCAGCAGCCACTAGTCTTAAACCTTTGGATGCGGTTTTATCACAGGTGACAATTCAATTTTAAAAATAAATTAAAAATAATTTACATTTATTTTCTGTAACTTTTACCCCTTTTTCTCCCCAATTTTGTGTTATCCAATTGGTAGTTGCAGTCTTGTCTCATCGCTGCAACTCCCATACGGACTCGGGAGAGGTAAAGGTCGAGAGCCCTGATTCATCCGAAACATGACCCAACCAAGCTGCACTGCTTCTTGACACAATGCCCGCTTAACCCAGAAGCCGGCAGGTAGCCTGGGGCGGCAGGTAGCCCAGCTGACAAGATAAACATCTCTCGTTCTGCCCCTGAACAAGGCAGTTAACCCACTGTTCCTAGGCCATTGAAAATAAGAATTTGTTCTTAACTGACTTGCCTAGTTAAAGGTCAAATAAAAAACCAGCCACACCAATGTGTCAGAGGAAACACTGTACACCTGGCGACCGTGTCAGCGTGCATGTGCCCGGCCCGCCACAGGAGTCGCTAGAGCACGATGGGACAAGAACATCCCTGACGGCCAAACCCTCCTCTAACCCGGACGATGCTGGGTCAATTGTGCTCCGCCCCATGGGTCTCCTGGTTGCAGCCAGCTGGAACAGAGCCTGGACTCGAACCAGGATCTCTTGTGGCACAGCTAACAACAGCGATGCAGTGCCTTAGAACACTGAACCACTCGGGAGGACAGGTGATAGTTTTAATATGCATCACTGTGTCCTGTATCAAATGGTTGGCTGGTCCTCATTAAAGTCCCCTATATCTCATGAGTTACATGTTGGTTAACTCGAGGTTCCTAGTGTCTCCAACAAATCAGGTAAATCCACCTTCAGTTTTAATGCCCACCATTTTTGGAATAACCTGCAGAACTCCCTGTGTCTTGATTCCCTAGTGCCACTAGGGCGGTTTAGGAGTCTAATGCTGAACTTGTTAAATGACAATTGCATTTGTTTTGATTAAATATTAACATTTATTCTGGTTTGTAGTTTTTCTTTATTGTAACCTGTAGTTTTTAATAATTTCTTTATTGGAATGTTTGTGCTTAATTAATTGAATTTGTTGTCCTCAGGGCACCTTCAAAAATGATTCCTGGGCTCATTGGGCTCCCAAACATGGCAGCCATGGCAGACATAGATCTGAGAATTGTGTCATCAGAATAAATAAGCTGTTTGTCCCATCAGCAAGTAATATACATCACATACAGAACCAAATGACTCTGCCTGTCACTCATCCTCTCATCTGTCTTCGATTCATTAACTCCATCGACACATAAAACTGCAGTGCACAGCACTCTAAGAGGTTGGATAAATATTTGATGAATATTTTAAAGGGGCATAAACTCTAAAGAGTGGCTCAATATACATATCACATTAGATTTAAAAGCTATGTTAATATTGATATTATATGACAGCAATCTTTACTGGTTTTTAGTTTTATTCACCAAATGAACATGAACTTTAGCCCTTTATTCTCTACCATGCACTGGAGAGGGGTTATATATTTGTAAATATTCTATATTTTAGGTCTTCCTAATAAGCTTCCTCCTTGGGAATAGAATATACTATTTTTAACATGCTTGTACATGTACATGTTGTGTTGTTACCATGCTGTGTTGTCATGTGATGCTACCTTGCCATGTTGTCTTAAACAACAACATGCCACCTAGACATTGTCAGGAGACATTCAATAAGAGAGAGCACACATATATCCTTTGATTTTCAAAGCTACAGTCCAATATGAATTCCATGTAGTTCCATGTAGAATCCTCTGTGTAAAAGCTTCTACAAGGAACTCAAAAGGGTCCTACCTGGAACCAAAAAGGGTTCTTCAAAGTGTTAGTCTATGGGGACAGCTGAAAAACTCTTTCAGGTTCTAGATAGCACCTTTTTTCCTAAGAGTGTACTGTATGGTAACCTACTGTAGTTGATGCTTGTGATAAGGATTACCCGTGCTGCATTTAGAGCTTTACATGCCAGTGATTGTGAATAAGGCTCTGAATTTAAATAATGTGTTCCACTGCTGATTGGATAAAGCTGAGACGACTGTGTCATACATTGTAACGTCACGGTGATATGATTGCTTTCCTTTGATGTCTTGAAATACTATACGTTCTTGATCCCTGGAAGCCTGGCTGGTAATGTATTTTTTTAATGAAATACAATCTCTCTGCAATTTAGTGCTCACATAGGAGATCAGATATGAGATTTCTGCTCATGAGAGACACGTTTTGCACTTGTTTTCGAACATAACCAGTATTTCCTGCACATAACATTTGTCTGAACCATTTCTCTATCTGTGCCTACCTGGCAGAATGCTTTGGCAGAGTCATTCAGTGGTATGTTGATGAGCTCTTTCTGCTGTGCCAGCTCTCCTTGACACCATCCTTGTCATTTCTGTTCTGTCTTCAGGAAGCATCCATTTTTACTGGGTTGATCGCTTCATCCCCTGACATTAAATATCCTCTCATAAAGTGTGGTACAAGTGGTAAAATACACTCTTAGAAAAAAGGTTTCCAAAAGGGTTCTTTGGCTGTTCCCATAAGAGAAACCTTTTTGATTCCAAGTAGAACCATATTTGGTTCCAGCTAGAACTCTTTTGGAAGTCAAAAAGGTTCTACCTGGAACCAAAAAGGGTTCTTCAAAGGGTTCTCCTATGGGTACAGACGAATAACCTTTTTAGGTTCTAGATAGGACCTTTTTTTCTAAGAGTGTAGTTCAGCCTATCCTACGGGGCATTGCTCGAAGCCACTTCTAGCAGAGAACACTTTATACAGCTTTATAATACAAATACAAACAAAGTTATAGCATATTGCACACACATACCCCTGCCAGCACATACTGTAGCATTCTGAGAACCATATGTTTCTTGAGCTTAGTAAGAGTGTCGTTCTCCGATGGTTATTTTGCATACAACCTTCCCACAACATTCTGGAATGGTGCAGGATAGTTGCTTGGCTTTGGAACATTCTCAGCACACAAGTTATTTTATTGGTATTTCATTACTTCTAAACGTTTCCTAAAAGTTCATTTCATGTCATTTTTGGTAATGTTCTAGAAACGTTCTCCAACTGGTTTGACATTGGGAATGTTCTTAAATTGTTCAGAAATAACATTCTTCTGTGGAATTGTCAATACTTCAGCATAACGTTTTCTACAGGTTTCCTCATGGTTCTATTTAAAGCAATCTACTCAAATTATTCCAAGAAAGTTAAGAAACGAGGTTCTTCTGTGGAAATGTCAATACTTCAGCAGAAAGTTTTCTCCAAGTTTCCTCATGAATATATTTAAAGTAATTTTCTCAGAACATTATGAAAACTTTCCATAAAAACCACAAGAAAACAGTAATAATGTTCAAAGATTATTTAAAAACATACATTCCATTTTCAGCATCAACAAAACTCTCTCTATCCTCTATCTTGTTAAGTGTGTTCAGGTGTGTTGGCCATACCCACTAATTGGTCACACCTAATCTTAATGAGTGCTGGTTTCCTTTGAAATTGGGTCTGTTTGAACAGAATACAATGTACGAGTTAAAAAACATTGCATGCTAACTCCATCCTTGTGGTGCAGTGGATTCATTCCATGAATAGAGAACAGATGATCATAGGTTAAATCTCACTGACGTCGTGCCACAATAAAAAATAAAAGTGTTTGCATGATTAATGCCTGTCAAATTAATTTGTGTCCTATCTGTGCTTGGAGTTCAAAACAGTTAACCTAAGCTAACAGTCTTATTGAAACATTTAGTAAAGGATTTAAGGATGTTATTTAAAAACCTCTAAATAACCTATAATTTTCAATCTCAGAACATTAATAAAACCTCCCTGGATAACTTTCAGAGAACCATAGTAAAATGTTCTCAGAACCTCCCTGCAACCTAAAAATTAATGTTCCCAGAACAGGTGTAATGTTCACTTCCATCTCAGAACATTTAAAAAACGTTTTGTTTTACCGATCAGGAAACTTATGACTTAGTTCTCAGAACCAATGGGAAACCAAAAACGTACATTCCCACAACTTCCAAGGAACCAAATGTGCTAGCTGGGATACACATTCTGTAGTCAAAATATTTGATTAAACTCAATCTTGAACATTGATAAGGGATTTCTAATTAAAATGTGAGGTGAATGGGCAAATGAAGCACTAACATTACATTACATTTCTACACATCCACAGGGCAGCTCCATGAAATCAGGCGGTAATTGGGATAGCATGGGAGAAACCATGAAAACCCATTTCCTGTTGTCCTTATCTGTTCTGTATTGGGTAGATGAAGCAGGTTAACAGGGAAACATATCCGCTGCCAGCAGCATGTTTATATCACAGAGGCCATCGCAGGGCACCAACATCTGTCTGTCTACAGGGCATTCCCAGGGATGGATGGGCAGGTGTTCATATCTCCCACCCCACTGGCTTGACTTCATTCATTTGATCCTGTATTCACCTCAGTCTGATACATTGGCTCACAGTGTCATACTGGATAGGCAGAAGGCAGAAGGGAGTCTGATCTCGCACTTCTCCTAGGATGAAATGTGAAGTAAATGTTCCAATGCTTCAGTGTTTGCATCTACAACACATTGATTTATTTTTTTTATTAAGGTCACATATGTTATGAAGCTAGTAGATCTTTGGTGATTTGTCTTATTCTGGTCCCCATGATAGGAGGGAGTCAAGGCCAAAGAGGATTGGCTGATACTTAGTGCCTGTGTTGTACCTGGAGACTGAATCATCTTCAGAGGGTTAAGGGGCAGAGGCTATACCACCTATTTCAAGTCAATCTGAGTAGTTCAAATTACATGAACACTGCTCAATAAACATGAATATCTTTTTTAAAGCATTAAGTTAAATGTGCCATTATTTACATACCTTACATGTGTTGAGTACTCCTGTCAATAGTGCTCTCTCTCTCTGATATGTACTTTATGTCACGCCCTGATCTGTTTCACCTGTCTTTGTGCTTGACCCTATAGCCCCCTCCAGGTGTCGCCCATCTTCCCCACTTATCCCCTGCTGGGTATTTATACCTGTGTTTTCTGTCTGTCTATGCCAGTTCGTCCTGTTTGTTCAAGCCTACCAGCGTTTTATGTATCAGCTCCTGCTTTCTCCAGTCTCTCTTTTCTCACCCTCCTAGTTTTGACCCCTGCCTGTCCTGACTCTGAGTCCACCTGCCTGATCACTCTGCCTGACCTGGGCCTGCCTGTGGTCCTGTACCTTTGCCACTACTCTGGATTACCGACCTCTGCCTGACCTGGGCCTGCCTGCCTTCGGCCCTGTACCTTTGCCCCACTAATCTGGATTATCGACCTCTGCCTGCCTTGACCTGTCGTTTGTCTGCCCCTGTTGTTGCAATAAACATTGTTACTTCAACACAGTCTGCACTTGGGTCTTACCTGAAACCTGATACTTTAATGTTTTTCCTTTATTTAACCAGGTAAGTCATAATATTCTAATACATTTCTACCTAGCACTACCCAACACGAAAATTATGTTGTAAAATATGATGTCATCCAGGCTATTCAATGTGCAGTTCAATCTCTTTTCCCGTATCTCACAACAATGAGACATGAAACTGAAAATGTCTGAGTGATGGTAATGTTGGTTTGTTTGTGTGTTATGTATAAGGTTGTAGAAAATCATTTCCTCCTCAGAGGACAAACTATTGTATTACTTTCTATTCTATATTATTTCATTTCCATCCAGCCAAGGCCAGTTGATTAATATGGTTTATTCAAGAACATCTCAGTGCAATTTGTATTAATTAAACCCTTATCATTCCCTTGGTCCTGGCTCTCTGTGAACACTGCATGCTAGCAGACTGCCTGGCTGCCATTCTCATTAGATCCAGCACAGTCAATTACAGGGTGTTAGTAGAGCTAAGAGCTGACCCCACCAGAGCCGGAGGGATCACCATGGCAACCAGGTAGACCAGACTGTAGCCAGCTAATGATGGAAAGGACCCACACCGACTTCTGACAATCAACCTTGTTAAAGTAAATTAGTAGTAGATTGTATGACTGAAATGTCTATTGTTTTTCGATGAGATTAATTCAATCATTGATTGTGATGTGGATTAGTGCCTGTTTACGTGTCTGCATGTGTAATGTTGGCATATGTGTTGTGTATGTTTTGCAAAGTGTAGTGGGTCTTAATTGCATGACAAGCAGCAGCCCCAAGGCAATAAACATGTCCACTTCATGTAATGGACAACACATACTACAGTAGTGCTATACATGTCTGTCAAGTATCGTCTTCGGTTATCATGGGTTATTCAGTTCAGATCAATATTAATAGGCCTGCTGATAATATTCATAGTCTCTCTGACTGTGTCATATGATATCAAATCAAAATGTTTTTGTCACATGCTTCGTAACCAACAGGTGGAGACTAACAGTGAAATGCTTAGTTACTGGCCCTTCCCAACAATGACAAATAATAATAGAAAGATAACACGAGGAATGAATCACAACGAGTAACGATAACTTGGTTAAATACACAGGGTACCAGCACTGAGTCCATGTGCAGGGGTACGGGGTACTGTAGATATGTGTAGGTAGGGGTTAGGTCACTAGGCAACAGGATAGATAAAAAGCAGTAGCAGCAGTGTATGTGATGAGTCAAAAGAGTTAGGGCAAAGGGAGTCAAAGAAGATAGTCTGGGTAGCTATTTGGTTGACTATTTAGCAGTCGTATGGCTTGGGGGTAGAAGCTGTTCAGGGTCCTGTTTGTTCCAGACTTGGTGAATTGGTACCACTTGCAAGTGCAGTAGCAGAGAGAAGAGTCTATGACCTAGGTGGCTGGAGTCTTTTGATGGCCTTCCTCTGACACCACCTGGTATAGAGGTCCTGGATGGATATTCCTATACTCTTATGTTCAGCATTATGGTATACACTTCTGGTTGTCTACAGCATTAATAACAGCAACAGACAGACAGCCAGTAGCCCAGTGACACAGCAATGTTGTTGTGCTACTGCTCTGAGTAACTAACTCACTGACATCTTTGAGACAGCTTTGTGGTTTTGATAGTGACAGAACAGTCCTCTGCTGTGTCCCAGAAGGAAAGCTGCCAAGCTGCCAACACACTAGGGCCTGGCTGTCCATGGCATGCACCATCCTGCCCCCTTTCCTCGTGCCTCCATCTCTCCCTCCATCCATCACTAGAACCCCTGTTTTTTTCTCTGAATTGAGAACCACTGACTGTCT
The DNA here is from genome assembly GCF_018296145.1 of Oncorhynchus tshawytscha. Lineage (NCBI taxonomy): Eukaryota > Metazoa > Chordata > Actinopteri > Salmoniformes > Salmonidae > Oncorhynchus > Oncorhynchus tshawytscha. Next base: position 14,076,699 of record NC_056431.1, on the reverse strand, counting down.
GCTCTATAGCCCTTCACACAGACACATCAGCTCTCCTGTCTCATAGTCTGATAAATGTATAGGTCGCTACTGCATTGGTATGATGAACAACTGAAGTGTTGTCATTTCCCCTCCTATCCAATCCGCTTCGTCACAACCAATTTGCAATATCGCTCTCCTCCAACGCCTCGATGCATCCCTCCCGTTGTTATAGAGTAGGTTTGTGTCGGTGTTGGTTTGATCCGATCCTCCCCTGCTCTTCTTCGTGATGGTAGTTTCTATAACGAGAGGGTCAAATTACTCCGCATGTCTCAACTGTTCCCACTTTCTGCTATGATGCTGCACGCTTGCAGAAAAATTAAGACTGAATTCTGTTTCACACCGACTGAGAATGTTTGTAAACAACTGAACCCAGGTCATTGCACGAGATCCCTTCTGAAAGTAAGTAACGGTTTTATTGTGGGACTGACGTTTAGGCTATCGCGTGTGATGTTTTTGAAACGATGCACGCACCGGCTTATATTTTGAAGAGTTAGATTTTATACATGGAAATATATGTATTCCCGCAAGTAATGTATATTCATGCATTGACATGTTGTTCACTAATAAACATGTTATATACAACCCCTCGCAAAGCTTTGAGAAAACAGCCGAAACGATGCTTCAGCAGAACAGTGTACGCACGCAAATACCTGCATTACCAGTTAAAAGAGTAACTAACAGTCTTGACATTGAACATTGAACCACCACATTTGGTACACTAAAAATATCTATTTAATACGTGTATTCTTCAAAATGCGCGCGGTATCAAATTGTTCGATGAGCGAGGCTGTCATTGTTTTTGAAGATATTATAGTTTATGCTATAGCCTGTACAGTAGCCATACTAGTACTGTATATAATTGTCCAGCAGCCTCAAAGTAGGCTAGTTTTTTAAGTATAAGCTGTAAAAAGGATGACACAGGAACAGGGACATAATAATAACATTATACATGTTACTACACACGTACATGTGACACGTGAACATGTGATTGTATTACAATGGTAACATAATGTGCAATGATGCAATCCCCCTATTATTTTAATGTTAGTTCAATAATTCATGGTGGGAGACTGGATAGAAAGTTATCTCTGGAATGCATTCGGTGGGGAATGGAATGAATGATGCCTGCCTGCATACACATTACTCATCACTGTCTGGCTGTCTGCCTGTCTGTCTGTCTGCCTTAAACACTAATTCGCCCTAACTATAGCCATCTGGCCTGCCACTCTTTATAGAGATAATATCTATCCACAGCAATCGGGCTGCATAATGCATCAAGGTAGCCAACGGCTGAACATGTGACATGCATGGAACTTGCACAGTATGTGTTTGTTTCAGTCATTGGTTATTTCTTTTCAACATGCACCCCATGCCATGGCATTGCCCCGGTTCCACTAAGGAACTCAAGACTCACGGTCAAGACAAGCACCACAAGGGCAGACAGACCTTGGTCACAGTCACACTTCAATTGGATATTCTCTATAGATCAGGGATGTCAAACTCATTCCATGGAGGGCCTAGTGTCTGCTGGTTTTTGGTTATTCCTTTCAATTAAGACCTAGACAACCAGGTGAGGGGAATTCCTTACTAATCAGTGACCTTAATTCATCAATCAAGGACAAGGGTGGAGCGGAAACCCTCAGACACTTGGCCCTCAGTGGGATGAGTTTGACACGTGCTATAGATGATCTTTAGTTGGGCTACTCAAACTGTCAACAAACTACTGCAACTCTTGATACACAACAATTTGCCACTGTAGAGTTACGGTTAGTGGATAGTTGAATTAGGGGTCTGTAACAGTGTGAGGGGAGAAGGAGAGAAAAGGAATACACACTCAGGATACCTGTATCTGTAACAATGTGAGGGGAGAAGGAGAGAAAAGGAATACACACTCAGGATACCTGTATCTGTAACAGTGTGAGGGGAGAAGGAGAGAAAAGGAATACACACTCAGGATACCTGTATCTGTAACAGTGTGAGGGGAGAAGGAGAGAAAAGGAATACACACTCAGGATACCTGTATCTGTAACAGTGTGAGGGGAGAAGGAGAGAAAAGGAACACACACTCAGGATACCTGTATCTGTAACAGTGTGAGGGGAGAAGGAGAGAAAAGGAATACACACTCAGGATACCTGTATCTGTAACAGTGTGAGGGGAGAAGGAGAGAAAAGGAATACACACTCAGGATACCTGTATCTGTAACAGTGTGAGGGGAGAAGGAGAGAAAAGGAATAAATCAAATCAAATCAAATCAAATTTTATTTGTCACATACACATGGTTAGCAGATGTTAATGCGAGTGTAGCGAAATGCTTGTGCTTCTAGTTCCGACAATGCAGTAATAACGAACAAGTAATCTAACTAACAATTCCAAAAAAAAAAAAACTACTGTCTTATACACAGTGTAAGGGGATAAAGAATATGTACATAAGGATATATGAATGAGTGATGGTACAGAGCAGCATAGGCAAGATACAGTAGATGATATCGAGTACAGTATATACATATGATATGAGTATGTAAACCAAGTGGCATAGTTAAAGTGGCTAGTGATACATGTATTACATAAGGATGCAGTCGATGATATAGAGTACAGTATCTACGTATGCATATGAGATGAATAATGTAGGGTAAGTAACATTATATAAGGTAGCATTGTTTAAAGTGGCTAGTGATATATTTACATCATTTCCCATCAATTCCCATTATTAAAGTGGCTGGAGTAGAGTCAGTGTCATTGACAGTGTGTTGGCAGTAGCCACTCAGTGTTAGTGGTGGCTGTTTAACAGTCTGATGGCCTTGAGATAGAAGCTGTTTTTCAGTCTCTCGGTCCCAGCTTTGATGCACCTGTACTGACCTCGGCTTCTGGATGACAGCGGGGTGAACAGGCAGTGGCTCAGGTGGTTGATGTCCTTGATGATCTTTATGGCCTTCCTGTAGCATCGGGTGGTGTAGGTGTCCTGGAGGGCAGGTAGTTTGCCCCCGGTGATGCGTTGTGCAGACCTCACTACCCTCTGGAGAGCCTTACGGTTGAGGGCGGTGCAGTTGCCATACCAGGCGGTGATACAGCCCGCCAGGATGCTCTCGATTGTGCATCTGTAGAAGTTTGTGAGTGCTTTTGGTGACAAGCCGAATTTCTTCAGCCTCCTGAGGTTGAAGAGGCGCTGCTGCGCCTTCCTCACGATGCTGTCTGTGTGAGTGGACCAATTCAGTTTGTCTGTGATGTGTATGCCGAGGAACTTAAAACTTGCTACCCTCTCCACTACTGTTCCATCGATGTGGATGGGGGGGTGTTCCCTCTACTGTTTCCTGAAGTCCACAATCATCTCCTTAGTTTTGTTGACGTTGAGTGTGAGGTTATTTTCCTGACACCACACTCCGAGGGCCCTCACCTCCTCCCTGTAGGCCGTCTCGTCGTTGTTGGTAATCAAGCCTACCACTGTTGTGTCGTCCGCAAACTTGATGATTGAGTTGGAGGCGTGCATGGCCACGCAGTCGTGGGTGAACAGGGAGTACAGGAGAGGGCTCAGAACGCACCCTTGTGGGGCCCCAGTGTTGAGGATCAGCGGGGAGGAGATGTTGTTGCCTACCCTCACCACCTGGGGGTGGCCCGTCAGGAAGTCCAGAACCCAGTTGCACAGGGCGGGGTCGAGACCCAGGGTCTCGAGCTTGATGACGAGCTTGGAGGGTACTATGGTGTTGAATGCCGAGCTGTAGTCGATGAACAGCATTCTCACATAGGTATTCCTCTTGTCCAGATGGGTTAGGGCAGTGTGCAGTGTGGTTGAGATTGCATCGTCTGTGGACCTATTTGGGCGGTAAGCAAATTGGAGTGGGTCTAGGGTGTCAGGTAGGGTGGAGGTGATATGGTCCTTGACTAGTCTCTCAAAGCACTTCATGATGACGGATGTGAGTGCTACGGGGCGGTAGTCGTTTAGCTCAGTTACCTTAGCTTTCTTGGGAACAGGAACAATGGTGGCCCTCTTGAAGCATGTGGGAACAGCAGACTGGTATAGGGATTGATTGAATATGTCCGTAAACACACCGGCCAGCTGGCCTGCGCATGCTCTGAGGGCGCGGCTGGGGATGCCATCTGGGCCTGCAGCCTTGCGAGGGTTAACACGTTTAAATGTCTTACTCACTTCGGCTGCAGTGAAGGAGAGACCGCATGTTTTCTTTGCAGGCCGTGTCAGTGGCACTGTATTGTCCTCAAAGCGGGCAAAAAAGTTATTTAGTCTGCCTGGGAGCAAGACATCCTGGTCCGTGACTGGGCTGGGTTTCTTCCTGTAGTCCGTGATTGACTGTAGACCCTGCCACATGCCTCTTGTGTCTGAGCCATTGAATTGAGATTCTACTTTGTCTCTGTACTGGCGCTTAGCTTGTTTGATAGCCTTGCGGAGGGAATAGCTGCACTGTTTGTATTCAGCCATGTTACCAGACACCTTGCCCTGATTAAAAGCAGTGGTTCGTGCCTTCAGTTTCACACAAATGCTGCCATCAATCCAAGGTTTCTGGTTAGGGAATGTTTTAATCGTTGCTATGGGAACGACATCTTCAACGCACGTTCTAATGAACTCGCACACCGAATCAGCGTATTCGTCAATGTTGTTGTCTGCCGCAATACGAAACATCTCCCAGTCCACGTGATGGAAGCAGTCTTGGAGTGTGGAGTCAGCTTGGTCGGACCAGCGTTGGACAGACCTCAGCGTGGGAGCCTCTTGTTTTAGTTTCTGTCTGTAGGCAGGGATCAACAAAATGGAGTCGTGGTCAGCTTTTCCGAAAGGGGGCGGGGCAGGGCCTTATATGCGTCGCGGAAGTTAGAGTAACAATGATCCAGGGTCTTTCCACCCCTGGTTGCGCAATCGATATGCTGATAAAATTTAGGGAGTCTTGTTTTCAGATTAGCCTTGTTAAAATCCCCAGCTACAATGAATGCAGCCTCCGGATAAATCGTTTCCAGTTTGCAGAGAGTTAAATAAAGTTCGTTCAGAGCCATCGATGTGTCTGCTTGGGGGGGGATATATACGGCTGTGATTATAATCGAAGAGAATTCTCTTGGTAGATAATGCGGTCTACATTTGATTGTGAGGAATTCTAAATCAGGTGAACAGAAGGATTTGAGTTCCTGTATGTTTCTGTCATCACACCATGTCACGTTAGTCATAAGGCATACGCCCCCGCCCCTCTTCTTACCAGAAAGATGTTTGTTTCTGTCGGCGCGATGCGTGGAGAAACCAGCTGGCTGCACCGCTTCGGATTGCGTCTCTCCAGTTAGCCATGTTTCCGTGAAGCAGAGAACGTTGCAGTCTCTGATGTCCCTCTGGAATGCTACCCTTGCTCGGATTTCATCAACCTTGTTGTCAAGAGACTGGACATTGGCGAGAAGAATGCTAGGGAGTGGTGCACGGTGTGCCCGTCTCCGGAGTCTGACCAGAAGACCGCTTCGTTTCCCTCTTTTTCTGAGTCGTTTTTCCGGGTCGCTGCATGTAATCCACTCCGTTACACTGGTTGTAAGGCAGAACACAGGATCCGCATCGCGAAAAACATATTCTTGGTCGTACTGATGGTGAGTTGACGCTGATCTTATATTCAGTAGTTCTTCTCGGCTGTATGTAATGAAACCTAAGATGACCTGGGGTACTAGTGTAAGAAATAACACGTAAAAAAACAAAAAACTGCATAGTTTCCTAGGAACGCGAAGCGAGGCGGCCATCTCTGTCGGCGCCGGAAACCAGTGAGTAGGAATACACACTCAGGATACCTGTATCTGTAACAGTGTGAGGGGAGAAGGAGAGAAAAGGAATACACACTCAGGATACCTGTATCTGTAACAGTGTGAGGGGAGAAGGAGAGAAAAGGAATACACACTCAGGATACCTGTATCTGTAACAGTGTGAGGGGAGAAGGAGAGAAAAGGAATACACACTCAGGATACCTGTATCTGTAACAGTGTTATTTCTATGCTTCCTCTTCTTAGGTTTTGTTTTTGTGTCATTTACTTTCAGTTTTGTACACCAGCTGAAAATACAATGATTCTCTACACTATGTTTGCTTGTTTTGTCACATAAACTGAAATTAGGCGAACCATTAGAATGTCTGCAACCAGAAAATGGGGGAGCTTTTTCTGCATAGTGCATCTTCAACTCTAAAACCAATTCCTCTTGACCTCAAATGGATAATTGACTTCAGCTCATGCAATTCCAATTGGAAGATGTTGAGATCTAATCATGTTTGAGTAAACAATACAAGTAATTTCAGACACGGGTATAATGTAAGAGTAAGTAATTGTATGAGGCTAACACACCTTCCATCCTGAGTCACGAGTCAATGTGCTGTGATTATGCATGCTCTTGCTAGACTTGATTAAAACACCTACTCTCAGTGATGTGCATCCCAAATGGCATCATATTCTCTATGCAGTGTACTTCTTTTTACCCAAAAGTAGTGCACTGCAGAATATAGAGAATAGGGTGCCATTTGGAATGCAACCCACTGAACGCTGCCTGGTACAAAACTGGTTATTATTATCCTAGTCCCTGTCTATGAAATTGGGAGCATTCTCATTTCTCAGAGCTGAAATGACAACAGTAGGCCTATATCATCACTAAAGGCACTATTGCTGTGAAAACTACCTTGAGCAGTTGACAATTGAATCAGGAATGCATGTCAAAAAACAACTGAAAACATGTAGGGAAGGCATAGGAGCTACAAAAACATGACTTTATGCTCACAGGTAACCACCACCTCAAACAGGCAGGGGCGGGGCGTACAGTAGGATAGACTCTACCATGGGGGGGGGACATTTTGCTATGGGGGGCCTTGCAGAGAGGCACTTACACAGGAACAGTCCAATCAGTCTAAAGACCAGGGCCATTCATACTATACTGAATACCAGTGTGACTGTTAATATGCATATATTTAATTAAACTACCATGTTGTACTCTCTGCCACTATATGATTCATTTTCTACCCTGTTCATCAGAGATCATATAAAATCATTCAGATTGATTCACACTATGACAGATCATCAGCCTATTAGCTTTATGAGCATGGAGAGTCACTTCTCAGTATCGTACCTGTTGGTTTGTGGCCTCTCTCTCCCTTCCTCTCAGACTGTCTGTCTGTTCATGGTTGTCACTGATAACACCAAACAAAGTCTTAACAATGGAACACATCTTCATGAACCAAAGTCTCTGTGATGAAATTAAAGACATCGAAGTGAAAACACTCAAATTGGCCAGCTAGTTTGCCAGGGGTGGTGTGTTCTTTTGCCAAGAACCTTACTTACAGTCCTTTGCACATCTATCTTTGCTCTCTTCTTGACTGGTGGCATTGTGAACTTGCTAACTCTATGATGAAGACTAAGACACTGATTGTGCAAGTAATTATGTAGCTTGCAAGTGTTCTTGGCTTAAGAATTTCACAGTTTTTCAGTCCTGCTTCTAACACTGGAGGGGACATGTCCCCCATGTCCTCCCCCCAGCTCCTACGCCCTTGCAGACAGGCATTTATAGACACACCACGTCAGGGAATACTATTCAATGATCATCAGCTCCAGTTTCCACTCTTAGACGATGATTAAACATAGATGCATTAGGATTGTCCTGCTGGGTTTTTGATCATCTGAGTGTATGGGTGAGAACCACTGGACTGTAAAATCCAGTGGGCTACGCCATTTAATACGTTTCAATCCATCCGTCAATCAATCAGTCAACCAATCAAACAATCAACTTTTTTTATAAAGGTTTTTTACCAATGCACTTATGCTTGACCTAAAATGTTCTGCATTTAATAATTCCCTATGATGTTATTTGGTAAGACAACCACCCTGTGCCACAAACCCACTGTCTGACTGTGTGTTAGGATTTTGCTAACAGTGAAAGTTCTAGATTAAGGGATTTACTTTCTAACAGCTTTTTCAGAGTGTTGAGTCATGATGCTTGTTGCTGTGTTTTATCCTAATGAAAAGAGCTGTTCCGTTTTACAGAGCGGGATGGGAGCGAGACATTAAAACAGGAAGAAAAGCACTCAAATAATGACAAGGGAAGCGACTGCATAGTTGCTTCCTGTTCTGATTACAGGAAATGCACATGTCATTCTCTGTGACAAGAACATTTCCAAGAAAGGCATTCTCTCATTATTGCTTCATGAGTCTTCTGGCTTTAAACACACTTCTCAGTTTTTGAAAACCTTGGTGATAGAGAAGAAACCACATTTAAGGGAAAGTGGATAGCTAGTCAGTTGTACAACTGAATGTATTCAACTGAAATATGTCTTCCGCATTTAACCCAATCCCTTTGAATCAGAAAGGTGCGGGGGGCTGCCTCAATCGACATCCACATCTTCAGCACCCGGGTTAACAGTGGGTTAACTGCCTTGCTCAGAAGCAGAACGACAGGTTTTTACCTTATCAGCTTCGGGGATTCGATCCAGCAATCTTTGGGTTACTGGCCCAATGCTCTAACCACTAGGCTACCTGCAGCCCCAGACATCAGTCAGGTTGACACAAATCTCAAAAAGGCATACAGTAGATGCCATCCACTGCGAACCAATTGCTCGACAAAAATAAGGATAGAAAATTAATCCCTTAACTCATCTGAATCCCTCAACTCATCTGAATCCCTCAACTTAATCCCTCAACTCATCTGACCCTCAACCCCTCAACTCATCTGACCCTTAACTCAATAGACCATGCAGTAATGACCACAAGCTGTATAGACAATAGCTCTATACAGAAATGACCAGCTTTGTTACTTGCGTTGCGAAAGACAGGCAGGGTTTATAACAGCTTTACATACATACTACGTACAGCCCACAGTAAACGGCATCATGGGACTGGTTGTGGCTTACAGAGGATTAAGCACAGCCAAGCTTATGTAAACCCAGCCCATTGACCCCACAGCCACCCGCCCCTCCCAGCCCGTACTGGTCACTCACCCTCTGTCCCTGCCAGGCCTCAGCCTATAGACCAACTATGTAGGCTATAATGGCACCCTATGTGACCAAAACAGCAGAGAAGTTTAGCCTCGCACCTCAACACTCTTAGTTGTTGCGGAAATTGACCCACTATGTCTTTACTTAGTGCATGCAAAGTCATCTAGCTGAGTCCACCTTTAAGGGCGCATATAATTAACTATAAATTGTGTAGACTCTTGGTGAACCTGATGATTAATATGACAGATAGCTGACATGATAAATCACAGGCTGGTGTTATGTACAGTAACATGATGGGTTGATGTTGTAATGCTGGCTGTCAAGCGTGTTGTCATGAATCGCACAGCACTTAACCAAAATGAACAGTCCTCAGAGCCTTCAGTTCTGCTTTCTATGGCTTCACCAACCAACTGAATCATGCTTTTGGAATTTGATGGTACGAGGCCCCAAGAGCGTTTGTCCCTGTCAGTTTAATATCATTTTGTATAATGAGTCAGCCTGTACTGAGTTGTCTCTAACTTGCAATGACAGTGTCCTACCACCTTGCCAGGAGCTACTGCTGCTCTATGTCTACAGCTGAGGTTACAGATCTGAACTCCAATGATTGCCTATGTCTAGAGATCTGAACTCCAATGATTGGCTTTGTCCCTACCAGAGATCTGAACTCTGAATCTACATACAGTACAGTAGAAAGTTCTACATGATCAATAAACAATTGGAATAATTTGTATACATTTTTTAAAGAAGAAAAATATGTTGAACTGTGAACATGTAGGGACATCAGTCAGTGATATGACATTAGACATAGAAAGAGAGTATATACCATGTATTTAAAGTAACCATAGATACAGACAACTAGTAGACTGAAATAGCATAAATTATTTGAGAAGGCCCTCCTAGTAGGCCTGTGTTAGTGTCTGTCCCATCCAGACCTACTCTAGGCCAAAGACAGGAGTTTAATAATTAATTAAAAACAACCGTGTCGTTATCAGAGCGCCAAGGACTGGTAATAGATATACTGTAGTGGTCATGTGTCTGTCTGACTCTGCTGTGTTTAAAGAAATAATCCACTCAAAAACAATATCTGTGTAGGTATTGAACTTTCAAGAATCAAAGTGTCACTTGGACTGCTGGACCGCTGACATGCAAAACATTGTCTGTCTGTGGGGTTGTTTAGTGGAAGTTACAAATAGCACTATCACATTCTTAAAATCATTCTTGAACGTTTTTTGCTGTTGATCTTTAAGGGACGGTTTCCTGGACACACATTAAGCAGAATGTCATCACTTTCCAACCTCATTCATTATCTCCAGCTCCATCCCAGTGTTCCCCAGTGGCTGTCGGTGCCGTTTTTGATGAGGGAGAACTATTTTTATTGTCATGAGCATGGCCTTATTTCTATTACAGCATAATGGATGACTGTCATTTATATTCCATTCACCCAGTTCAATGTAACATCGATAGGTTTAGGCTACTACATTATACTAGAATTGTCCCTATACCTATCATGAGGTTGCTACAACCTAGCCTATGAATTAAAGTTTACAACGTCGGTACACACAGGTCAAGGGTGTATTCATTAGTCCAACAGTTGCAAATTAGAGTTTCTATTGGACAAATTCGGGTATGTTTATCCCCGTTTTGTTCCGTTTCTTCCGTTTAAGAAACGTTTTTCAACAGAATCGTCGGAATGAATACACCCCTTATCACACGTAAACACAGTTCACTTTCATAGCAGCCACATTGTATACCTTCTCGCATCTATGCGCTCTACTCTCACCTTTTCCCTATGTTTGTGGACTTCAATGCACAACACATCAACTGTATAAGATCAGGCAAAAAAAACTTTCCAAGCCAAACCATATCATAACTTCTTCACACAGCCTGCATTGTTGTCACCGTATTAGCTAAAGTAACGTCATAGTCAACATAGCTAATAGAACTAACTCCTTAGTAAACCTGCTACAATCATGCAGTAACGTTACAGTGTATAGTCAGTAAGCAGTTTAGCAGTTAGACCGGCGGGCCCAAGTGGCAATGAATTAGTAAAACCAAAAGCTTACCTTGACTTGGAAGGGTTCCAGTGTTGTGTTGAATAGTCATAGCCAGCTAGCTAATGTAAACTGAAAGTGAAAAGCAATGACCAAATCTCTCTATCTCTCTTGCATCTCCTTAATTTTTGAAGAAATGAATTTGTTCAAAACTGTTCAACTATTGTCTTTCTCTCAATTTGAGTCAACAACTCACAACATTTTATGCATTGCAGTCTTAGCTGTAGTTTATGCTTTCAGTACTAGATTCATTCTATGATCCTTTGATTGGGTGGACAACATGACAGTTCATGCTGCAAGAGCTCTGATAGGTTGGAGGACGTCCTCTGGAAGTTGTCATAATTACTGTGTACGTCTATGGAAGGGGTTGAGAACCATGAGCCTCCTAAGTTTTGTATTGAAGTCAATGTACCCGGAGGAGGACGGAAGCTAGCTGTCCTCCGGCTACACCATGGCGCTACCCTCAGAGTGCTGTTGAGGCTACTGTGGACCTTCTTTGCAAAACAGTGTGTTTTAATAAATTATTTGGTGATGTGAATATATTTAGTCATTTATTTTCTAAAAAGGACAACTTTTTAAATGTTTTACCCTTTTTAGTTTTATGAAATTCACTGAGGAGAATGGTCCTCCCCTTCCTCCTCTGAGGAGCCTCCACTGGTGTCCACATGTGAAAAGGGCACATTTCTATGTTTTGTATAATATGAAGTAAAAATGTTCTACCTGATGAAAAAAGGTAAGACATAAAAATAAACTGTGATTTTTAAACCCTATGAGATTCATGGTGACGCGGGGAGCAAGAAAATAGCTTCTCTCAGGCTAGAAACTCGTTGCAAGTTTTGAAAATCACAATTTCAAAAGAAAAAAAATCCTACTCGAGGATGTCTTAGGGAAGGATATTTTAAGACTTTTCTTCTTATCTTTTCAACCACAGATCGTAGAAACACGCCATTTTCACATAATATTATGTAGACACTGGTATGGGTATGAGATGATGAGTATCAGGTTGAAAAGTGGTGGAATTTCCCTTTAATATGTGAATTCATTATACTTTTTTGTGTGTTTTGTACAACTGTTGTTAATGGCACAGTTATGTGTCGCAGCTTTTTTTCTAAACCTAAAGAGCCGAAAGTAGCTTTTATAACATAGGCCTACTGCGTCCCACAATAGTTTTTTATAACACCGTAGGCACAGTCATTGACGCTGCTGTCATGTCTCCTTCAGAATATTACCCATCAACCATTCTCAAGGGCGTTGCTTTGGTCTGAACATAACACTCACGGGGATAACATGAATTAACTTAGCACCAATAAAACAACACTGTGTGCTCGTAGAGGATGAATAATAGAGAATGCTGTTTTTGAAAGGCCTATCAACCTTGTAGAATTCAAAGATGCATCAATCTGCTTTCTAGCACAGTATGCTTTCACCGTGTGACCCCAATGAGGATTTAGTCATTGCTTTGCCACCTTTTGTTTCTCCTAAAAACACGTCAGGTTTATTCAAATGCAGTTTCATGTGTCTTTCATTCTTAAAGAATTTGCCTCTATAGTTTGGTGTTTTGAAAGATCGTGTTATATTGCTGTTGCTTTTGAGTCTAGCTAAATGTCCACATAAGTCCACTTTTGGCAGACATATTCATATTGCTATAAAACTCCTGTGTTATGATCCAGATTAGCAGAGCTGTTATGTAAATGCTCACAATGTGTCATTACAGGTTCACAATTCAGTACATCATTATTGGATTGCGTTCAAATAGTAGTTTATAACCTATTAAATGACTCAAGCCTGTAGCTTTATACAGAATGTGTTTCATTTGAAGGGGTAATTCAAGTAACATTTGTGACCTCACGTATTCTTCAACCTTATTATAGTGACTTGGCAATAAACAGTCATAGGAAGTAGGTCAAGTGTATCGATAGTAGCCAAGTGTATCGATAGTAGCCAAGTGTATCGATAGTAGCCAAGTGTATCGATAGTAGCCAAGTGTATCGATAGCAGCCAAGTGTATCGATAGCAGCCAAGTGTATCGATAGCAGCCAAGTGTATCGATAGCAGCCAAGTGTATCGATAGCAGCCAAGTGTATCGATAGCAGCCAAGTGTATCGATAGTAGCCAAGTGTATTGATAGTAGCCAAGTGTATCGATAGTAGCCAAGTGTATCGATAGTAGCCAAGTGTATCGATAGTAGCCAAGTGTATCGATAGTAGCCAAGTGTATCGATAGTAGCCAAGTGTATCGATAGCAGCCAAGTGTATCGATAGTAGCCAAGTGTATCGATAGTAGCCAAGTGTATCGATAGCAGCCAAGTGTATCGATAGCAGCCAAGTGTATCGATAGCAGCCAAGTGTATCGATAGCAGCCAAGTGTATCGAAGGCAGCCTAGTGTATCGATAGTAGCCAAGTGTATCGATAGTAGCCAAGTGTATTGATAGTAGCCAAGTGTATCGATAGTAGCCAAGTGTATCGATAGCCCTGCGTTTTTATTATTAGCAGCTCATCATATCTATTTTAATATCGAGGAATATTTCACTTTTTCTGGTCATAGGAACAAAATACATTTGTGCATAAGGCACAAGTTTAGCCATCAGGTGGAGGACGGTGTCCCCTCTCTCTGGACAGTCTCACCAGAGGAAAGGAGAGAGCAGGGACTGTGAGAGGTGGACCCTCTGCTGCCAGAGAGGAAGAGGCGAAGCGAGAGGTTTCACTCTCGACAAATCTGTCCAAAATAAGCCCAATGTGTTTCTATGGGCTTATTTTGGACCTAAACTTGTCGCCTGCCTTCCCACCTTTGGGACAACAACTCCCATTGTTAGGGTGGAGACTTGATCATATACAGATCCGCTGAGACTTACTATCAGATGCTGGTTCCATCAGTCCAGTAAAATAAAAAAGTGAATTATTTAAATTTATGCTCAGCTGTGCCTCACAAGTGATACAGCAACTGATTTATTTTGTTATCAAATCTCAAGTTTTTTATATAATATGGTCTGAAAATAACAATATCGGCAGTCCAAACATAGCCAATATGCTGTGATAATGTATAAGGATGCACAAACCTCATTCCTACAGAACTGTTTTTATTAGGTTAAAGGTAGACTCTTAAGAGTGTTGAAGCGTGAGGCTCAACTTCTCCACTGACTTGGACCCCTGGCTACCACACTGTAGCAGCATGAAGCGAACCCGTACCAGGGTTGCCATGTCTGCGGTTTTCCCGTGAAATTGGGCTACTTTGAAAACTATGTCGTGGGTGAAAATGTATTGGTTGTGGGTTGTGGGATTTTGGGCTACTTCTAAATTGCACTGCGGACGCCATGGCATTTCTCTTTAAAAATATATCAATTAATTTCACTGTGACCTGCTGCTGCTGACTATTAAGCAGTGAGGCAGGCTGTTACTGAGTGAGTCAGTGAATGAGTCCGTGAGTGAGTCAGTGAGTGAGTCAGTGAGTGGAGGGAGGGAGGGGGATGGCCGAATGGGTGTGTGTTGAGCACAGTTATTGGGTGTTGAGAGAGTGCTGCTGCAGGCAGTCATGACAAGTGATGTGAAAACAACAAACTAATTAACTAGCACCAGCTAGCTACTTACTTCTCGCTCATTCTTGTTTTCCTCTTTCATTGTATCCTGACTGCACCCAGTCCTACCAATCATTACTAGAGCCAACACAGCAAGGGAAAGAAACTGAGAAATAATCATCTGACAGTTTCAGAGAGAGGGAGCGAGGATCGAACAATGTGCTTTCTCTCTGGGTATGTAGTCAGGGCTCGAAATGAAGGGCGTCCCATTGTCCCTGGGACGAAAAAAAAATATGTCTGGAACGGTTCAAAACAGACTCTGGGAGAGTTCTGGAATGATTGATCCCCCCAAATTTTTTTTTTTAGAAAGCAATGACGCTAAGGCAACAGATCAGGACGTTTAGCTTAGAATATGAATAAACGTATTTGTTCACATTAGAAGCACATCACATGCGCACACGGCAGTAGGCTATGCGCAAATGTTCCAAAATGCAATTAGCAGGAACACACTGTTCTAAAAAAGTGCACCGCACATGCGAGCGGTTTCATGTCACATAGAATATCTGTTAGGAATGTAGTAAGAGGGGAGATCTAAAGATGCAACAACTAGCATGGGTGGCCTTATGACTAGGATTGTGTCTTTGCCTGCTAGGCAATGAAAGAAAGTTGATTTGAAAACCAATAGAACAACAGAAAATGCTGGTTTCAATGACACAATGAAGCGTTAATAAAATAATTCCCTCAACATATGGTCTGATTTTGGGAAGACATGCCTCCTAAAACGAAATAAAACCTCCAGGTTTTAAACAGTTAAGTTTATGGTTAAATAGTTCCAAATTGCTGACTGCCTTGCAAGGTGGCTGATGTGTGCAGTGTGCTACAGTCACTGACCTTTCTCTCTGCTCCTGTGACCATTTGATCAGAACGAACCATGCCTCGAGTATGTCAAGAGAATCAAGCCTTTAGAAGTTCATGTTAATTATCCTACATTATAATTGTCAAAATGACTGGCTTATCTGGGCCAGTGGAGGCTGCTGAGGGGAGAACGGCTATAATTTTCACATGTTTGATACCATTCCATTCACTCCATTCTACGCCATTCCAGCCATTATTATGAGCCGTCCTCCCCTCAACAGCCTCCACAGATCTAGGCCAAATTAAAAGTCTCATTAAAGCTTGGCTACAATTTCTGATGCCTCCCTCATGTCAGTCAGCATCGGCGTGGACATGAGAGTCTGTAGCCAATATGCATATAACCTAGGCTACACTTTTACATGTAGGCTAATTATTTATTCACATTTAGCCTATGCAAAATATATCTATTTCTGGCTCAGTTGACAGCCCCATTTATCGATTTCAGTAGTAGGCTAGTCTTATTAGCCTTTTAGATCACCTATGAGTAGACCCATGTTGGCATCTCCCCCCAGAAATGTTAAATACATATTTTAATTTGGGACAGTTCATTTGGGACAGATGATTCTGGGACGGTGATGAAAAAAGTCTCGAGCCCTGTATCTAGCAAGCTAGCTAGCTAACATCCGCCAGAAAGTTGAAGTCAGAGGAGCGAGAGAGCGCTGTGCAGCGACGCAGAGGTGAGGACAGAGAGGAACCGATTAACTCCATTACTGTCTATCAAATTGATTGATTGATTAATAGTAGAATAATATTCTCTTGATGTACTGGAGCTCCTCCCTCTCTTTCTTTTCCATCTTCGTCCAGAAGGATGAATGACTGGGAGTTGCAGTGGTTGCTAATGAATGACTGGGAGTTGCTAATGGTTAAACCAGTATGAACAGTATGATCATACTATACAGAACAAAACAACTTTTTTTACTTTAAAATCTGTCATTCTGTTACCAAACTGCATCTCCACTGTTCTTCAAATATATATTTTTTAATGTTCAGTGGAAATTGTTCAATGTAGTCCTTGTGCATAGAGTTGTATGGTTTGTTTAACTTTGTAATCATTGGTTTTGGTTTGACATACATTTGAAAGTGAGAAATCGGAGTCTCAGTGTTACTCTGTTACTGTGGAATTGCCTGTATAGACAGTTGTTGGTTGGTTTTCTCCTGGCTCCAGTCTGAGGTGTTTTTGCTGACTGAGTTATTCTGACATTCAGTTGTTGACACACACACACATGCACGCACGCACACACACACACACACACACACACACACACACACACACACACACACATGGAGAGGGAAACAAGATGCCCTGGGAAAATAACAGCCTTCATACATCTACAGTACAACTATTAGGAAAAGGTAAATATAGGAGTCAAAAATGATGGAAAGGCTGTTTACTCTTGTCTGCAGTAATTGACAGAATTTCAATAATCACCTTGTGTTTCCTGCCAAGCTAATGTGACTTCTATTAGTGTGTGAGTGTGTGCCCAGTTGTGTGTGTCAGAGCCTGGTTCTTTCTGTCCCCAACCAAGGAGGGCCAACAGAAGCACCAAGATCTTCTGCACAGATTCTGTCAGACCTGAGCCCTGACAGTAAATCTCAGTAAGACAAAAATAATGGTGTTCCAAAAAAGGTCCAGTTGCCAGAACCACAAATACAAATTGCCAGGACCATCCATCTTGCCCTAGAGCACACAAAAAACTATACATACCTCGGCCTAAACATCAGCACCGGAGGTAACTTCCACAAAGCTGTGAATGATCTGAGAGACAAGGCAAGAAGGGCCTTCTATGCCATCAAAAGGAACATGAAATTTGACATACCAATTAGGATCTGGCTAAAAATATTTTAATCAGTTATAGAACCCATTGCCCTTTATGGTTGTGAGGTCTGGGGTCCGCTCACCAACCAATAATTCCAAATTGAGAATCTGCATGCAGAATTCTGCAAAAATATCCTCTGTGTACACCAAATAATGCATGCAGAGCAGAGCCAATACCCGCTAATGATCAAAATCCAAAAAAGAGCTGTTAAATTCTACAACCACCTGAAATTGAGCGATTCCCAAACCTTCCATAACAAAGTCATCACCTACAGAGAGATGACCCTGGAGAAGAGTCCCCTAAGCAAGCTGGTCCCAAATCACGAGAAAAAAGCTAAAAAGCTAAAAAGATAATTACTTGACACATTGGAAATAATTAACAAAAAAACAGCGAACTAGAATGCTATTTGGCCCTGAACAGAGAGTACACCGTGGCAGAATACCTGACCACTGTGACTGACCCAAAATGAAGGAAATCTTTGACTATGTACAGACTCAGTGAGCATAGCCTTGCTATTGAGAAAGGTCACCGTAGGCAGACTCAGATTACACAGACCAACAAAGAATTCGAAAACAATTTTTGATAAACTCCCATATCTATTGGGTGAAATACTACAGTGTGCATCCACAGCACCAAGATGTGTGACCTGTTGCCAGAAGAAAAGGGCAACCAGTGAAGAACACCATTTGAAATACAACTCATATTTATTTATTTTCCCTTTTGTACTTTAACTATTTGCACATCATTACAACACTGTATATTGACATAATGACATTTGAAATGTCTCTATTCTTTTGGAACTTGTGTAATATTTACTGTTCACTTTTTATTGTTTATTTCACTTTTGTTTATTAATTTCACTTGCTTTGGCAATGTAAGCATATGTTTCCCATGCCAATAAAGCCCCTTGAATTGAATTGAGAGAGAGAGAGCGAGAACACAGGACTGGGAAACTGCTGCACATGGGTCTAACTCATATTTAGATCTTTTAGGACATTTTAATATAGGCTATGTAAGCAGTTTTTTAAGTGGATTAATTCATCCTGAACTTTTCAGTTTGAATCTAAGGTATTGATATAGCAATGAAACGAGATATCAATGCACATACAGCACTGTGTGGGTGACAAATATTTACATGGTTTTGTCCCCTTCGTTGGTACTGTATTCTTGTGAGTTTGTAGCTTACAGTTGTGACAATGCTTACGGTAGGATCTCTCTGTATCCAAGCCTCTGTCATTACAGTATCAGCCAGTGTGTTGACTGCTCTGTCAGGCTTTAGTATAACAGACCTTATAACCGGCTCATAATAACCACTGGGCTGTTGGGTGTCCTCCGTCAGTCCACCAGGCAGCTTTCAACAGAAGTGCTGACCAGCAGTATTATCGACTAGCAGTAATACCTGCTGTCCTGTCTGTCTACCTGTGTGCAGTTTACCCACACTGCTAAGCATACCTGGGTTCAAATAGTATTTGAAATAGAGTATTTGCTTTAGCCTGCCTAGAGTGTCAGGTGGGTGGGGTTTGCACTTATTTTGGTTCCATTGCAACAGGCAAGATTAATCGAGCACAGGTGAAGTATTTGAAATTATTTCAAATAGTATTAGCAGGTCTTGCTGCTAAAGGATTCTCTTCAATGCATTATCTGACTGTCTGCTGTTTGTGTTTGTCAGGACACTCGGTCCGCTCTGAGATAGTTTCACTAAAACACAAGGCTGGCTTAATGAATGAATGTGGGAAAGAAAACCCTTTAACTCAGACAAGGTCCCTAGTTACTGTACCTCCTTCCACTCTGTTTCTCTGGTTTAAGTCCCAACCGTTCACCTTTTATTACGATAGGAAAAAGGTGGAAACTGCTGTAAAACTGATCAACAAATGTGTTTGTGTTTTTGTGCGTATCTGCCTGTCTGCCTATCTGTCTGTCTGCCTTTGTACTTGCGTGCGTGTGTTCAATCACAAATAGTCTTAAAACCATTTTTTAAGTTTGTTGGAGGATTTGGTTTCCCCTGGCCCTTCAGAAAGATAGTCTGGAGCGTTGTTTACATTTTTCAGAGATATGACTCCGGTTCATCCGTAAAACATTTTCTGGGTAAATCATTTTAAAGCACTACAACACTGTGATCAATGAGTCAAAGTAAATTGTGCAACTCTTTGAAATTGCCCCACTTTTCTCTTTATGTACCGTTGTTCTGTATTCTCTCACAGGTTACAGCACGTGCTGAATGTGAGATGAAACGTTGTAAAATAACAACATTTCTCTCTGCAGCATTTATATATCTTCTTCTTATGCAGTGTCTTCAGAAAGCAAACATACCCCTTGAATTATTCCACATTTTGTTGTGTTAAAGCCTTCATTCAAAATGGATTAAGTCGATTTTTCCCCCATCTACATACAATACCCCATAATGACAAAGTGAAGACATTTATTAAAAATGAAATACAGAAATATCTTATTTACATAGGTATTCACACCCCTGAGTTAATACTTTTTGTGAGCATCTTTGGCGGAAATTACAGCTGCGAGTCTTTCCGGGTGTCTCTAAGAGCTTTGCACACTTGGATTGTACAATATTTGCCCATTTTTCTTTGAAGAATTCTTCAAGCTCTGTCAAGTTGTTCGTTGATCAGTGCTAGATAGCCATTTCAAGTCTTGATTACCATAGATTACCTTAAGTCAAAACTGTAACTAGAACACTCAGGAACATTCAATGTTGTCTTGGTAAGCAAATCCAGTGTATATTTCACCTTGTGTTTTAGGTTATTGTCCTGCTGAAAGGTGAATTAATCTCCCAGTGACTGTTAGAAAGCATACTGAACCAGGTTTTCCTCTAGGATATTGCCTGTGCTTATATTTGTATTCCATTTATTTTATCCTAAATAACTCCCTAGTCCTTTCGATGACAAGCATACCAGTAACATGATGCAGCCACCACCATGCTTGAAAATATAAAGAGTGATACTGAGTGATGTGTTGTGTTGGGTTTGCCCTAAACATTATGCTTTGTATTTAGGACAAAATGTTCTTTGCCACATTTTTTACAGTCTTACTTAATGCCTTGTTGCAAACAGGATGCATGTTTTGGAATATTTTTTTCTGTACAGAATTCCTTCTTTTCACTCTGTCAATTAGGTTAGTATTGTAGAGTAACTCAAATGTTGTTGATCCATCCTCAGTTTTCTCCTATCACAACCATCAAACTCTGTAACTGTTTTAAAATCACCATTGGCCTCTTGGTGAAATCCCTGAGCAGTTTCCTTCCTCTCTGGCAACTGAGTTAGGAAGGACGCCTGTATCTTTGTGGATCTGGGTGTATTGATACACCATCCAAAGCCTAATTAATAACTTCACCATGCCCAAAGGGATATTCAGCGTCAGTTTTTTAAAATCCACATCTACCAATTTGTGCCCTTCTTTGCGAGGCATTGAAAAAACCTCCCTGGTTTATGTGGTTGAATCTGTGCTTGAAACTCAACACTCGATCGAAGGACCTTACAATTATCTATATGTGTGGTACAGAGATGGGGTAGTCATTCAAAAATCATGTTCACAACTATTATTGAACACTGAATGAGTTCATGCAACTTATTATGTGATTAGTTATGCACATTTCTACTATTGAAACTTATTTAGGCTTGCCATAACAAAGGGGTTGAATACATTTCAGTTTTTTTTTAAAGTCCATACATTTCAAAAGATGTCTCCAAACAAAATTCCACTTTGACATTATGGGGAATTGTGTGTAGATCAGTGACACACAATTCAGGCTGTAACACAACCAAGTGTGAATACTTTCTGAAGGTACTGTATATTCTTATTCACATGACTCATATGTACTCCTATAAAAATAGAATACTTGTCGATGTGAACATGCAAAATGTCAACCTCAATCACAGTCATGTTCTGTGCTGAGATAAGATGTAACTAATACAGACATCATACACACTCTTGCTAAATCACATCCAATATCATACACATCAACCTACTCAGATTTACTACACACATAATATCTTGTCTCAATGTTCTAACATCTGTGGCATTGGCTCCCAGGCAAACAGGCAAGAGAATAAAACAAATATTGCTAGAACCTATTTCTTGAATTCTAAATATCAGACATTTGAAAGCTCTAATTTACCTCTGATGGCAGTAACTTTACAAGCACTAATTATGGTCAGTTTAGACTGAGAAGAGCATCTAGTTACGGTAAGGAGTGAAATAAGTATAGCCAGTCATAATTGTAACGGTTTAGCAGATTATTAAAAAAAGATCAGTCTTTACATGGCTAAAAGAAAAGGAATATAACATATACTGTTTACAGGAAACTCACTCTACATCCTTAGATGATGTTGAGTTGAAAAAGGAATGGAGGGGTGAAATCATTTTCTGTCATGGACAAAGGAACTCAAAAGGTGTGATGATATTAATTATCAAAAATATCGTTCTGAATGTGCAAATAGTCAGGAATGATTTGCAAGGAAGGTGGATCCTTTTGAAAATGAAAGTGGACGACAAAGAGATTTGGCTCATTAATCTATATGGTCCAAATCAGGATGATCCACACTTCTTCGAAACCATTTATACCAATTTATTGAACTTACAGGCAACATATTATCTAATCATTATGGAATGAGACTATAACACAGTGTTAAGTACCTCAATGGACCGTCAAGGTCATCACTCTACAAACTATCATCACCGTGCCCTTAAGGAAATCACTAATATTATGGACACATTAGAAATAGTGGATATTTGAAGACTAAAAAACCCTGACCTTGTGAGATATACATGGAGGAAGCTTAATCAAGCTAGTCATCTCGACTACTTGGTGTATTGAGGGTTCTTGTGGGTGGGGAATGGAATTAATTGTATTTTTTATTTATTTCTTGGGCTGGACTGTGAGAGGGGTCTCGAATGGTTGAGGGGCAGCTGTTGGGGATCTTGGAGGGTTCGGGTTCACGTTTTTTGGCCTGGTGGGAGATCTGTCAACGTGCCCTTGAGCAGGGCATTGACCCTGGATGCTTCTGTGTGTCGCTCTGAATGGATGACTGGTATGATGTAGTTGCTGAGCGGCTTCACTGCATGTATATTGTATGTTTCGGATATTCAATTAAAAATATATATTATAAAGAAATTGATGTAACTAGTGACAGCAGTCTATGTGTATTTAAGATGGCTGTTAGATACAGAAAAGACAACAAAACAGCAGGTATTATTCTCATAAACTGTTCATAAAAATATAAAACATTTAGTAGGAGCAGATAACATTATATTATAGCAGGCAACGTGTTTCGACAAACAGAAAGTTGTGATGGGTCAGCACTCAAAAAGATGTCACATAAAGATGACTTCATTATTCAATTTGTTGTATTATTTTCACTGCATCGGGGATAGCGTACACAGATGTTTCGCTTTGCATCCTTCTTCAGTGTGAAGGTACAATTTTACTTTCATTCATAACAGCATCTGTAAAGAACAACCGATGAGCAGCAGGTGCTTCAAATCAGGGTTGACACTCATCTGCCAATCAGTGATGTGGCTTTTCTGGTCTACCTGTATACAAGTTAGTCACAAAGAAATAGAGAATTATAGGGTATGGGAGTGGGCACGAAGGGCAATTCATGAATCAATTACCTTAGGCGTCTGCTCACTTGAATACATTATATCAATTCATGAGATAGACCACCACAAAGGACATCAGGCACAGCCGCTCATAAAAAATGTGGGGCCAAAACATGAACAATATGCTAAATCTGATATGGAGAGTGTTCTTGTATAACAGTCTACATTTGCCCTATAGAAAGGAGGTGAAATCTAATTCTTAGTTTAAACCGTATGGAGATACAGAATGTAATTTATACATCCACATGGCTTCTCTTTGGAGTAATTTGTTGACCTAATCACCTCTGTGTGGTGGAGGAACTTTTTCGATCTCGACTCAACGCAATTAATTAATAGAATGATTTTGTTCTATAAAGATAGTGGATTTATGTTCTCCAAGGCGTACTTTCAAGGCCCGGGATGTTTTTCCAATATAACCTTATAAATAACCATATAAACAACTCCTTTAGTTGTGCAAGAACTACATGGCTATATATCATGGGTCTTAGACTAAGTTCATACTAAGTCAGAACAGTTCCTTATGGTGCTACAAGAGGTACATAATCTACAGGGAAACGTCCTTTTATGAAGGCCTCTTTTCTCTCTCTGACCACATCGGATTTAACTAATATGTTTGATAGATTTCTTGTTCGTTTTATAGGTGAATAAAGGTGTTTTCTGGAAGGCAGAATTTAAAGAGGACTCTGGTGATAATACAGTGCATTCAGAAAGTATTCAGACCCCCTTGAATTTTTACACATTTTGTTACGCTACAACCTTATTCAAAAATGGATTCATATTCTTTTCCCCCTCATCAATATACACACAATACCCCATAATGACAAGGCGAAAACAGTAAAAAAAAACGAACAGGAATACCTTATTTACATAAGTATTCAGACCACTTGCTATGAGACTCGAAATTGAGCTCAAGTGCATCCTATTGATCACCTTTGCGATGTTTCTACAACTTGATTGGAGTCCACCTGTAGTAAATTCCATTGACTAAACATGATTGGGAAAGGCACACACCTGTCTATATAAGGTCCCACAGTTGACAGTGCATGTCAGAGAAAAAAACCAAGCCATGAGGTTGAAGGAATTGTCCTGAGACAGGATTGTGTCAAGGCACAGATCTGGGTAAGGGTACAAAAAAATTCTGCTGCATTGAAGGTCCCCAAGAACACAGTGGCTTCAATCATTCTTAAATCACTAAGACTCTTCCTAGAGCTGGCCGCCCGGCCAGTCCTCTTCTGGCTGTGCCGGGTGGAGATTATAACAGTACATGGCCAATATGTTCAAATGTTCATAGATGACCAGCAGGGTCAAATAATAATAATCATAGTGGTTGTAGAGGGTGCAACAGGTCAGCACCTCAGGAGTAAATGTCAGTTGGCTTGGGATGTTGGGATTTTTTTCAGTGGCAGGAACTGGGAGACCAGTCGGGATGGAGGGAAAGATGAACGGAGCAAAGTACAGAGAGATACTTGATGAAAACCTGCTCAGGACCTCAGACTGGGGCGAAGGTTCACCTTCCAACAGGACAACGACCCTCAGTACACAACCACCTCAGACTGGGGCGAAGGTTCACCTTCCAACAGGACAACGACCCTCAGTACACAACCACCTCAGACTGGGGCGAAGGTTCACCTTCCAACAGGACAACGACCCTCAGTACACAACCAAGACAACTCAGGAGTCGCTTCTGGGCATGTATCTGAATTTCCTTGAGTGGCTCAAACAGAGCCTGGACTTGAACCCGATCGAACATCTCTGGAGAGACCTGAAAATAGCTGTGAAGGGACGCCCCCCATCCAACCTGACAGAGCTTGAAAGGAACTGCAGAGAAGATTGGGAGAAACTCCCCAAATACAGGTGTGCCAAGCTTGTAGCGTCATACCCAAGAAGACTTACGGCTGTAATCGCTGCCAAAGGTGCTTCAACAAAGTACTGAGTAAAAGGGTTTGAATACTTATGTGAATGTGATATTTTTTGAATAAGGCTGTAATGTAATAAAATGTGGAAAAAGTCAAGGGGTCTGAGTACTTTCCAAATGCACTGTACATGCCCGTGTTTATTGACAGTAGACTTGATGCCATTATGGCTATCATTGAAAGTAAGTATATATACTGAACAAAAATATAAATGCAACATGCAACAATTTCAAAGATTTTACTGAGTTACAGTTCATATGAGGAAATCAATCATTTTAAATACATTCATTCGGCCCTAATCTATGGTTTTCACTTGACTGGGAATACAGATATGCGTCTGTTGGTCACAGATACAGGTACCTTAAAAGAAATGGGCCTCACAATGGGCCTCAGGATCTCGTCACAGTATCTCTGTGCATTCAAATAGCCATCGATAAAATGCAATTATGTTCGCTGTCCATAGCTTATGCCTGCCCATACCATAACCCCACCGCCACCATGGGGCACTCTGTTCACAACGTTGACATCAGCAAACTGCTCGCTGACATGACGCCATCTGCGGTTGTGAGGCAAGTTGGACGTACTGCCAAATTCTCTGAAACGATGTTGGATGCAGCTTATGGTAGGGAAATTAACATTAAATTCTCTGGCAACAGCTCTGGTGGACATTCCTGCAGTCAGCATGCCAATAGCACGCTCCCTCGAAACTTAAGACATCTGTGGCATTCTGTTGTGTAATAATCATGCTGTTTAATCAGCTTCTTGATATGCAACACCTGTCAGGTGGATGGCTTATCTTGGCAAAGGAGAAATGCTCACTAACAGGGATGTAAACAAATTTGTTCACAAAATTCAAGAGAAATAAGCTTTTTGTGTGTATGAAACATTTCTGGGATCTTTTATTTCAGCTCATGAAACATGGGACCAACACTTTACATGTTGCGTTTATAATTTTGTTCAGTATAGTTTACAGAAACTGTTCCATCTGTTTTTGCTGCGATTGATTAAGTAACTGGCTTTTTTTCAAGCTGTTAATGTCACGGATCCCTCTAGAACTTTCATTACACACACCTGGCCCTTATTCCCACTGATTGTATTTGTATATATGTGCCCTTTGGTTTCCATTGGGTGGTCGATTATTGTTACTATGTCCGTTGATCATGTGAGTACCTGTGCTATGTGAGTACCTGTGTTTTGGCTTTCGTGCCATTGTGGGGCGGCAGGGTAGTCTAGTGGTTAGAGTGGTGGACTAGCAACCGGAAGGTTGCAAGTTCAAAATTCCCGAGCTGGCAAGTCTGTCATTCTGCCCCTGAACAGGCAGTTAACCCACTGTTCCTAGGCCGTCATTGAAAATAAGAATTTGTTCTTAACTGACTTGCCTAGTTAAATAAAGGTAAAATAAAAAATGGTGGATTGCGCAGGTGATTACGGGTCTTGTCCCGTGTGATAATCATTGTGCGCTTGTGTTATTAATTTGAGGTACTCCTCTCTCTTTTGTTTGGGTTTCCACCCTGTGTTTTATACGTGTTTGTTTGGTCTTCGTCCCCGTGCCTTTACATGGCACGTTGTAATTTGGGTGAAATAAAAAAAACTATTACACATTCCTGCGCCTGTCTCACGAATCATTCATACCAGTGTGACAGAATAATCAACCCTTAATGGAATGGCCCGTCTGACGACGCTGCGACTGGTCCGTCCGGCGCCGCCACAACTTCGGCAGCTGCATTGGGTCCTGATCGACCCGCACTGTGTTCCTGTGATCGTCCTCGAGGCCAGTGTTGTTGCGCTGCACAAAAAACCCTATTACGCATTCCTACGCCTGTCTCCCGAATCATTCATATCAACATGACATTTAACTTGTTTTAGAGCTTTATCAAGCCATGTTTCGGGGTTTCCTCTCAAGCGGAAATGCTCAAGGAGAGAATTTGATTGTCTGTCATATTCTTCCTCTGTGTCACAGATGCGATGCTGGCTATGAAGTGGGCTTACTGGTAAACCTCATTTTAGGGGGAAATGGTGATAACTATCCGCTGTCAGTATAGTAGTTTTATCTGTAGGTTTTCTGTAAACTGTAGTACTTAGAGATTTCCCTTCTTTGTAACAAGTATAGTATATCTAAGAAATGTATAGAGTTAATGTTCTTTTCCATAGTGAAGGAAATTGATTGTATTCTAGAGTTAATGTAGTTAAGACATTTGTTTAATTTAATTTCGTAACCCGTCCAGATCATAAAGCAATAGTCTATATAGTGGGTCCAATATTTAACATGATCTTTGGATCATTATTTTCATAAATAAAATCCAATTCGAATTTCCCCAAGAAGAGATGTTTGTGTTTCGACCAAACAGGTCTTCCTGATCCAGTGTTGGATGCTGTATGACACAACAATACTTTCCTAACAAATACAATAATGTCCTCATGATCATCAACAACATGGGGTGACCATGTCGTAACCTAATAATAGCCAATAATATACCTCTGATGGACGTGACCCTTAACCTAGTTGTTTGGTCTCTCTGCTGTCAGAGATAATGCCAGGGGCTTTTAACAATGTCCCAGAAATAGCTGAATAATCCTTAATCCTCTGAGCTGAATTTCTACCAAGTCTCCTATGTAAAAGTCCTCTAAACCAGGGTTCCCAAACTGTCCTGCCCCAGCACTACACAGCTGATTCAAATAATCAAAGCTTGATGATAAGTTAGTTATTTGAATCAGCTGTGTAGAGCTCGGGCAAAAAAACTAAACATGGACCTAGGGGGGCCCCTGGACCCAGTTTGGGAAACCCTGCTTTCGGTTCTTAACGATTTACATGAGCTCTTAGTCATAATGCATATATTACAGTACATCAATGAGTAGAGTATGAATGATTGTGTGTGAGGGGTTCATTCTTTCTGCATCCGACTATAAATGTAAAGATACTCTAACCACACTGGTTTCACATCATCCTTTGGTGCTGGAGAGTGGCAGTTTCACTTGGGCTGAATTCCAAATCAAGCTGCTACCCTAGAGCTAAACTGAGCTGAGTGGCCCTGTCAGTCAATCAGTCAGGCAGCCTCAGTCCCCTCCCTTCTTCTCTCCTCCTCCCCCGCTCTTCTTATTACAGAGGAGAGGTTGAGAAGTGAGCCCCACATGGATCTGTCTGCATTAATTATTAAATCGTCTCCTCCACTGTGGTAACCTTTACAGAGCATGACAGGGCAGGAGGCTAAAGTCCCAGACATTATACTGGATGGGAGGAACACACAGGAGCAGCAGAATATGTATGGATATCTGTGTGCACCACTTTGTATTACTCATTCGTTTACCCGTTCAGACGAGGCATAGTAAATGCAGAGTGACCTGTTGAAGTTGGCATGATATACTGCACCTCCTGCACAACAATGTTGTTTTATAAACCATAGCTGTGTTTTGTGGACTGTGCCCCTCCTCTAGCTGCCTAGTCAGTCCTCCACTGTCAGTTCGAGGGCAGGTAATTGGGGTTGTTTGGGGGGAGTGTTCAGTCATGCTACCTTGACAGCTCCTGGGTGACACACAGGCATGCTGAAAATCTCACTGTGTGTTTGTGTTCTCTCTCTGTCTGTCTGTCTGTCTGTCTGTCTGTCTGTCTGTCTGTCTGTCTGTCTGTCTGTCTGTCTGTCTGTCTGTCTGTCTGTCTGTCTGTCTGTCTGTCTGTCTGTCTGTCTGTCTGTCTCTTTCCCCTCCTCTCTCCCCCTCTCAGGTCTACAGTCTGAAGGCTCAACCTCTCACCTAGAACAACCCTCTGAACAGCAGCAACAAGACATCGCCAAGATGTTCAGCACCAAAAGGTTAGAATGGCGTCACAGATTTGTATCTATTTTTGTGCTATTGTGGGAGGGGGGCTGTCACAAATCTCA
This sequence comes from Oncorhynchus tshawytscha, assembly GCF_018296145.1. Lineage (NCBI taxonomy): Eukaryota > Metazoa > Chordata > Actinopteri > Salmoniformes > Salmonidae > Oncorhynchus > Oncorhynchus tshawytscha. The sequence goes on along the minus strand of NC_056431.1, from coordinate 14,048,048 downwards.
GGGCATTTTAAAATGGCTTTGTCTGATACAAACTGACATTTCATGTCAGCTGTTTTTATATTTTTGCTCATGTTTTGGAGCTGAATTTGACTTTAAGGAGAGAGGGGACTTTTGAGTTAACGTCAAAACAAACTTTATTTAGCCTCTTTTCTATCACAAATAATGCCAGTTTAAAGGTGCCTAATTTATTAATAGTTATATTTGTTTCTATTTTAGTTATTCTTCTTGAAATATAATGTCATTGTTTCCATAAGACATGGAGACACACGCACACACATACACACACACAATCAGACATCATCTGTAATGAAATGAAGCCAGGCATTAGTATTGCGTCCTGAAACGTCCTGAAATATAATGAATATTCACCACTGGAACTCCTCCCTCATATTTTCAGAAGTACAAAAACACTCTCATCCCAGAATAAAATCAAACAAACTGCCTAGCTTGAATAATCACATAACAGTGCATGTTCTAGCAGGAAGTTACAGCTAGTTCACAAAAATATATTAAATAATGGTCAAAGGCACCTTGTCTAACATCAGTGTTCAAAGAAAACCAATGGGAGTTCTCTGCCTCAAACGGTTTCTAAGAGCTTTGTCTAGATTATCCCCACATCATGTCAAATGCATGGTGGGAAAACTATTTTGTACTGTGTTGAATGCTTTTAGAACGTCAACTTGCTAATAGAGGGCTTTTAAGATAATTACCTTATTAACTGAAATGAACTGAAACGTTAATCTCCCAACCGTTTTGGTCTGGTGGGGTGAAATGATACCCATTTTCCTCTGGGACCATCCTGACAATTACCGTAATTATCCTTATAGAAGGTTAGAAGATTTCCTATGACGTTTAAAAAAAATAAAAACGGCATTGCGACCTGATGATAATACAGTATATGAACATAAGATAAGATAATGTAATATAATATAATCAAGTGAAGGTGAGTTGATTCACAAGGTGGATGAATCCCTTGATGATGAGTCCTACATGATTGAATCGTCCCCTTGCCCATTGCTCCTCAGAACCCCATCATATCATGCTAATGACACAGCACACGATTTTCAGAAGCCACACTCTCTCTCCCCCTCTCTACAATCAAGCCTGGGCATACTGTACTCTTCATATGTATACCAGCTGATGGAAGTAATGGTCCCATCAAGGCCTAACACATTCCCCTGCTTACTGACAAGCCCACTTCATTAATGTCCAACAGCCTCTGTCACATGTAAAACAAACAGCCCTGTGTTGGTCATCAAATAACAAATCAATGTTGGTCATCAAATAGATTTTTCCTGAATTACATAATGTATGAAATGGACCTTTTCTGCTTCCTGTTGTAACGTAAGGCAGAATGTGTGTGAGTATGAGTCAGCCTCGGGTGGAACCTTACTGTATTTGTGACATTACAATGTTTTATCAACGTAAATCAAGTCAAGATTTTTAAGCACCTTGAACCTATTTCATACCAACAATCATTAAAACGTTGGAATTGTATTGTTGTTGTTCCTGTTGCACTTGTGGTGGTTGTGTTTTGGCTGAGTGGCGTATGAATGGGTGTTGTTCCTCTTTGTCCCGCCCTGAGACAAGCGCTGTGCTAAAATTAAGACGCAATACTGTTTATTAGGATTTATAGACAGCATGACATACATGGTGTCAACACACAGGGGAGGGGGTAGAGGTTTGTCGTGAATCTAGTCATGCATATGAAATGCATATAATTATGAGCAGGTTGTGTAACGTATGGTAAAACTAAGATACCTCACTGTCTTCAAGGGGACTGGATCAACTGAACAGATGACATGGATATGCTGAAAGTGAATATTTTATAGCAGCCCATCTTGAAAATTCAGATTCTCAAACTCAATCCCATGTTGCTGAATATGACACAAAGCGTACTTCTTCTGTTAAACTGCTGAATGAGCCAAAATACGACTGTGGAAATCTGGTTATCTGTCTAAAAGTCTGAGCTGCAACCCCCCCCCCTGCGCACACACACACAAACACAGTCACTGAAGCTTCCATCTGCATGCACACAGAGACTTTAATTAAAAGTATTTCATTAAACTTTAATCAGTCTCACGTCTGACAGAGTACTTTAGGCTACCTTGTATTTTATTGGAATGAAGTCTGGGACAGAGGAGAGGATGATAAATCTAGAACCTTCCCTTACCTAGGGAAAACACATTAGCCCTGTCTGTCTTTCATTACATTTACTATAACTTCCCTCTGATACCAGATAGACTGTTTTACTGTTATAGATGGGCCTAGAGCCTCAGAATCCAGTCACAGCTTAATCGGTCGTGTTTATACATACTCATTAAAAGGTAACTTGAGCCCCGTTAAATTTAGTCTTTCATCCAAGGGAACATTTATGGAGCGGAGAGCTGAATTACAGTTTTGTATCCAACTCATTAAAACTTCCCCCGAAAGTCCTCCGCTAATGAAGCTATAGCTATAAATCTGGAACGGGGGGGAACAAAGAGAGGTTCCTATAATTCTCTGAGGTTGATGTCATTTGTATCTGTATTCTGTCTGGGTATATGCTCCTCTAATGAGGCTTGCCAGTGTTTACATGCCAAAATAGCCTGAGATGAATGAAACGGTGAGGTCTTCCAACAAGACAATGATCCAAAACATAAAGCAAAATCTACAATGGAATGGTTCAAAAATAAACATATCCAGGTGTTAGAATGGCCAAGTCAAAGTCCAGACCTGAAACCAATCGAGAAACTGTGGAAAGAACTGAAAACTGCTGTTCACAAATGCTCTCCATCCAACCTCACTGAGCTCGAGCTGTTTTGCAAGGAGGAATGGGAAAAAATGTCAGTCTCTCGATGTGCAAAACTGATAGAGACATACCCCAAGCGACTTACAGCTGTAATCGCAGCAAAAGGTGGCGCTACAAAGTATTAACTTAAGGGGGCTGAATAATTTTGCACGCCCAATTTTTCAGTTTTTGATTTGTTAAAAAAGTTTGAAATATCCAATAAATGTCGTTCCACTTCATGATTGTGTCCCACTTGTTGTTGATTCTTCACAAAAAAATACAGTTTTATATCTTTATGTTTGAAGCCTGAAATGTGGCAAAAGGTCGCAAAGTTCAAGGGGGCCGAATACTTTCGCAAGGCACTGTATAACAAAGTATTGAGATAAACTTTTGTTATTGACCAAATACTTATTTTCCACCATAATTTGCAAATAAATTCATTAAATATCCTACAATGTGATTTTCTGGATTTTTTTTCCTCATTTTGTCTGTCATAGTTGAAGTATACCTATGATGAAAATTACAGGCCTCTCTCATCTTTTTAAGTGGGAGAACTTGCACAATTGGTGGCTGACTAAATACTTTTTTGCCCCACTGTATATCTGTTCCTGGTTCTACATTTTTTGAATGGGGCATGTTTATTTAAGATGGTGAGTAAAGGCACTTTTAAAGAATAACCAGGCATCCTCTACTGACGGGATGAGGTCAATATCCTTCCAGGATACCCGGGCCAGGTCGATTAGAAAGGTCTGCTCGCTGAAGTGTTTTAGGGAGCGTTTGACAGTGATGAGGAGTGGTCTTTTGACCGCAGACCCATTACGGATGCAGGCAATGATCGCTGAGATCTTGGTTGAAAAAAGCAGAGGAGTATTTGGAGGGCAAGTTGGTTAGGATGATATCTATGAGGGTGCCCGTGTTTATCGATTTGGGGTTGTACCTGGTGGGTTCATTGATAATTTGTGTAAGATTGAGGGCATCAACCTTAGATTATAGGATGGCCAGGGTGTTAAGCATGTCACAGTTTAGGTCACCTAGCAGCACGAGCTCTGAAGATAGATGGGAGGCAATCAATTAACATATGGTGTCCAGGGCACAGCTGCGGGCAGATGGGGTCTATAGCAAGCGGCAACGGTGAGAGACTTGTTTCTGGAAAGGTGGATTTTTAAAAGTAGAAGCTCAAATTGTTTGGGTACAGACCTGGATAGTAAGACAGAACTCTGCGGGCTATCTCTGCAGTAGATTGCAACACCGCCCCCTTAGGCAGTTCTATCTTGTTGGAAGATGTTATAGTTAGGGCTGGAAATTTCAGGGGTTTTGGTGGTCTTCCTAAGCCAGGATTCAGACACGGCTAGGACAACTGGGTTGGCAGAGTGTGCTAAAGCAGTGAATAAAACAAACTTAGGGAGGAGGCTTCTAATGTTAACATGCATGGCTTTTACGGTTACAGAATTCAACAAATGAGAGCACCTGGGGAGTAGGAGTGGAGCTAGGCACTGCAGGGCCTGGATTAACCTCTACATCACCAGAGGAACAGAGGAGGAGTAGGATAAGGGTATGGCTAAAGGCTATCAGGACTGGTCGTCTAGTGCGTTCGGAGCAGAGAGTAAAAGAAGCAGGTTTCTGGGCGCGATAGAATAGATTCAAGGCATAATGTACAGCCAAAGGTATGGTAGGATGTGAGTACATTGGAGGTAAACCTAGGCATTGAGTAATGATGAGAGAGATATTGTCTCTAGAGACGTTTAAACCAGGTCACTGCATATGTGGGAGGTGGAACTAAGTGGTAGGTTAAGGCACATTGAGCAGGGCTAGAGGCTCTACAGTGAAATAAGACAATAATCACTAACCGGGACAGTAATGGACAAGGCATATTGATATTAGGGAGAGGCATGCATAGCCGAGTGGTCATAGGGGTCCAGTGAGTGGTTGGGCTGGCTGGAGACACAGCGATTCAGACAGCTAGCAGGCCAGGACTAGCAAGCTAGCAGAAAGGCCTTAGAGGGATGTCTTGACGGAGGAAAGTCTGTTTTAGCCTCCGCATGCGGTGACGTCGATAGACCAGTCGTGATGGATTAGTAGGGTTCCGAGTATCAGAAGAGTCCAAGTCCAATTGGCAAAATAGGTATAGTGGCCCAAGAAATTGGCCGATGGATCTATACAGCTAACAGTCCAATAAGCTCTAGACAGCTAGCGGGCCGCGGCTAGCATATCGGCTTTCAGGGGATGTCGCGATGTAGAGGCCAGTTGACCCCTCGAGCAGATTACGTCGTAGGCCAGTACTGGCAGTAGAAGGGGTCCGGGTATTGTAGCCCAGGAGTGGCTGATGGGCCTCTTTAGCTAGCCGGGAGAAAGGGCCTAGCATGGGCTAGCTCCAGGCTAATTGGTGCTTGCTTCGAGACCAACGTTAGCCAGGAGTAGTCACTCGGATAGCAGCTAGCTAGCTGCGTTGATCCAGGTGAAAGCGTCCAGACATATCTCAGCTCCGATCTCAAATCTTCCCAAATCCTCATTATATCCATCCTGGAGCTGGAAGAGGTGGTCTAATTCCAGTTTTGGGTCATTCGTCGCCTCTGATTGTTACCTCACAGCTGTTTACTGTCATGGGTTTCATCCCAAATGGCACACTATTTTAAGATAATTGGTCGAAAGTAGTGCACTATATGGGGAATAGGGTGCAATTTAGTACACAGGAGCAGGAACAGGAGGAAGCTGTCTGCCCTGTATGTCCTGTTGGTTTATGGCTCTGTTGCTGTCTGTCTGTTGAGAGGTCTTGGTAATGATCTGTTGCTGTCTGTTTGTTGAGAGGTCTTGGTAATGATCTGTTGCTGTCTGTCTGTTGAGAGGTCTTGGTAATGATCTGTTGCTGTCTGTTTGTTGAGAGGTCTTGGTAATGATCTGTTGCTGTCTGTTTGTTGAGAGGTCTTGGTAATGATCTGTTGCTGTCTGTTTGTTGAGAGGTCTTGGTAATGATCTGTTGCTGTCTGTTTGTTGAGAGGTCTTGGTAATGATCTGTTGCTGTCTGTTCGTTGAGAGATCTTGGTAATGATCTGTTGCTGTCTGTCTGTTGAGAGGTCTTGGTAATGATCTGTTGCTGTCTGTTTGTTGAGAGGTCTTGGTAATGATCTGTTGCTGTCTGTTCGTTGAGAGATCTTGGTAATGATCTGTTACTGTCTGTTTGTTGAAAGGTCTTGGTAATGATCTGTTGCTGTCTGTTTGTTGAAAGGTCTTGGTAATGCTGAGTCAAGCTGTCATGCTTGGAGCTATAATTGCTTCCAGTGTGGGCTGTAATGAAATTGGGCTGTAATGAAATTAGTACAACAATATGAGTGGGACTCATTAGTTTTTTATTTAACTAGGCAAGATCAGTTAAGAACAAATTCTTATTTTCAATGACGGCCTAGGAACAGTGGGTTAACTGCCTGTTCAGGGGCAGAACAACAGATTTGTACCTTGTCAGCTCGGGGGTTTGAACTTGCAACCTTCCAGTTACTAGTCCAACGCTCTAACCACTAGGCTACCCTGCCGCCCCGGACGGCTGTGGATGGACACAGACACAGACTGAGCCTAGGAGTCTGTTTAAATATGTTTGATGCTTTCATATGGCTGAGTGGCACTGAGTATGAATACATGACAACTTCACAGGTGGGATGTTTCATGGATATTCAGCATAGAGGAAATCATCTTCCTGAATGGATGTACCTGATTTTGTCTCTATCATTCACAACAATGACTCACAGAGTAACATATTCCTGTATTCCCTTTCTTCGATAATCAACATGATTTAACATATTCTATTTGACCTTGACAACTTTGTTCGCCATGACATTACAGACTACATACGTCAGCCAAAGAAGACAATTAGCCTACTTGATGTGTCACATCATCAAAACTTCTAGTTAGGATGTGCCACATCATCAAAACTTCTAGTTAAGATGTGTCACATCATTTAAACATCTACTTAGGATATGTCACATCATCAAAACTTCTAGTTAAGGAATCCATAAGAAAGGGTATATAATAAACAGAATAACAGATACAACATTGACATCCCCCCACCCCACCCACACATGAATGCAAACACACACATACACACACTCACAAACACACACGCAAACCCCTTGCACTTAATGAGTTATTTATGCAGAGGTGGGGGACAGGAGAACAGTCCCCTGTGATCACCAGAGGGGATGTTTAAACCCTGCCAAGGCCTGCTGGATGAAGAGGCCACCGCGGTGGCTCCAATTTCTCCGACTGCTCTGACGCCTGGTCCAGACGTCCTCACTGACCTTGGGAATCTGGGCAACAAAGTACATGTAGTTTGTACATGAAAGACATGAAATCATTGAGATGCAGGTCAGCCAGCCTCATCATTCAGAGATGATTTATGTTGGGGAGTGTTTGTATTCGTTAATTTGAACCCTCTTCTTGTGGTGCCTGAGCCTGGCAACAGCAGCAGCAGCATAGCAGCTCATAAGGAGTGACTACAGTAGTGTTAGCTAACATGGGGAGTGACAGCAGCACTAGTACTGCCTGAGGACCGCTAACTCTGAGGGAAAGTGATGAGGGGAGGGTTTGACTCTGAGAGAGGAAAGGGACCTATTAGGTGACAGTATCGTTTGTCATGGGACACATCATCTCTGGGGCTGTAGATTCCATTTTAGAATTCAGAACCTGAGGAGGGCAAAGAGGATGTGCGGTTGCAGTCTGTCCTTCTCACTGTCTCACTGTGCACAAGACTAGGATATAAGGATAGACTAATAGTAAAATAATATGCCATATGAATTAGGGCTGGGAATTGCCAGGGACCTCACAGTACGATATTATTGGCTCCCTATTTAAAAAAGAAGAGAGAACAGCTATGAAGGAAAAATACTGGAGTCTAAATTAAAATAATATTGTGATATTGTCAAAATGATTTGCCAACCATCGTCAAATTTAATATCCCGACATTTGACCATGTTGATCCCCCCCCTCCCCCCATTATTAGTATGAACTAGAGCAAACTTTACAGGTAAGTGCATTAGGTCACGCTCACATTCAACATCATCACTGATATGCAGTGTATCTTTTGTCGGCTAAAACCCCCGATCAATTCCTCTGAAAGTACTGTGGAAAAGTACTATCAGATACTGTAATGTGTTGTGGGTCTTGTTGCTTATTGATGGACAGCAGAAGCAGCAGGTGTGGACTGGCTCAAGTGTTTCATTGATCTGCCAGGCTATTAATGGAACATTGTTGTCTAGCATGTTGTCTATCTACCACTGTAGACTGTCTACAAGGACTGACTGGCCCTTGCCGTGTCTCACGTTGTCTACCACTGGTGCCTTATGTACCTGGGTTGACTGTGAGGAAGTGTGTTTGTGCTGCTTTGCTAACTCCTACGTGGCCATTGTTAGGTGACATCCTCTATTGTCACCGGACCACATCCAGTGGATGGCTGGTGATTGGAGGCTTTAAGATCAGACAATGTTGATGCAGGACTAAAGCACGACAGCAGCATATATCGAATATAGCCTTCTGTTTCTTCTTTCATACCTTTACACTCTTGATCATGGACATTAAGGCTTTGGCCTGCTCCTAGTAAGGAGTTCAGTCTCTTCAATAAAAACTCTGCCTTCTGTTTCTTTCTCTGGAGCTAAAACGAATGTTAATCTGCTTACATGTCTGTGAAGATAGCAAAGAGGCCCCTGGGTTTCATTTAGCCTTTTCCCCCTCAAATATACCCATACAATTTGACAGGCGGCCAGGAGAAAGCATGGTGCCAT